>NC_142856.1:26028700-26335367 GCF_061612785.1 Hesperophylax consimilis | reverse complement strand
TAAAAAGATTAATCAAAATAGTGATTTGGCGCTAAGCTTCGCCTTAAATTTTAGTTAGGCCACGTTGAGACGTCTTATTTATATGATTCTATTTACCCCCGCCCAATTTCAATTTTTATGATCAAATATGATTTAAGATTTTCACGGCCAAAAGTATTTTTGTTATTTGTTTTTGGGGTGTTATGCCGTGTTGCGCTAACTAAGTTAGCGCAACACGGCATAACACCCCAAAAACAAATAACAAAAAAATTTATGATGTCTAAAATGATTTATTACCGGTTAAACCGATTAACTAAAAAAATTGATTCTGGGTGTTTGTTTAACTCTGGAACGACCAAACAGAAAATTGAAGAACAACCCCAACCTAATATATCCAATCGTTTTGTCACTGTTCTTTTTCATCCGGTTACCATAAGTTTTTAAGAAAAAATAACAATTTTAACAGTACAATAATTTTTTTTGTCAAACGTTGACGTTTCAATAATAATGTATGGGACTCGAAAATTAAAAAGATCCACGGGTTGTAACATTCTCAGAGGCACAAAATACTTGCATCCGAAACGCGGTCAATTGTTTCAATGTCAAAAACTCTCGACAAACAAAAGCTGGGAAAATATGGTGTATGATATACGAAAAGTTTCTTTGAAAGTCGTCCGACAAGGCGGAAGCTTTTCTTACTCAGAGAGTACGTTGTATTTTGTACAAACTTTGCTTCGTTGGCTACACAGTACCCAGTGATATACCTAAAACGTTTACGCTCAAAGCTTTGAACGAAGAGCTTTATATTATTGTCTCCCTTCTAAGATAATTGTTTCTTTTAAACACAATTATTATTAGTCTCGAGATGTGGCATTTCAATGTCTGTGTTGTATTGGGTACTGGCGAACGTTGAATTAACTGGTTTCTTTTTACCTATTCTAAAACGTTATTTAATACGATAGACCTTGAATGAATCGTTTGGTTATAGATAAACGCGTTTTTAACTTCGGACTGGTTTGTGGACAAGTGGTCTAGTCTAAGGATAAAGTTTATTTCAGTTTTAGTAATGTAATGTATTCAATTCAATACAAAACATTGATCGAATTGGATATTCGTTCTACGTTTGATTTTGTAAAATTAATTACGTTTAAAAGTAAAACAATGAGAAATTCGATCATCTTGACATTTCAATTGTGTACAACACTCAAAATAGCTGTTGATAGGTAACACAATATTTAGTTTCTCCTACCACCAATCATTAAGGCGAAAAATGTTGCTTGTACGATGATGGTGGACTTTAAAAGAATATTCAACCCGCGACACCTTAGTTAGAATTCTACGCTTTAGACCGCTCGACCAACTGATAACTAACCGATCTATAAAATGTGTGTCACGAAACATGAACAAACGCGTAGATTCAAAATGTTTAAACTGAGTGCTAATAATAATAATAACATTTGTATATCGCAGTTTTGTTGTTATTCCTCTGCAAGTGTGCAAATGACCATAACCAAAAATGCAACATAAAAAAATCTTTTTATAAGGTACCTACAAGGTACACACAAGGCGTCATGAACACACTCCTAGTATAGTATAACCACGAATACAGGGCGCTGTTCCGCCTCCCTTTAAGATGCAGCGCCTCGCAGATATTCGTAGAGGGTGCTGGGTTCGCTGCTGCTATGCGCCACAAAACAGCTGGGACGAGTCAGCGCTTCCAGAAATCGAAAACGCTCTCATCAAGGCCGTCACCCAGTAGCAGGGCGCGCCCCTACACAAAACATGGAGAATTTCCCTCAAGCCACCGTAGTACAAGTACTAAAAATGTATAACTATTTTATTTTATTTATCCTGTATTCAATTTTATATCATGTAATGCTTTTATATATCTGCATGCTTTTTTATGTGGCAGATATATAATTAATTGAACTCGCCGCTCTGTTTAGCTGAATTAAATTATTATTAAAATACCTATTTTGTTTATCGTAAAACATATTGGTGATCAAACACTTTGTGTACCTTTTAAACCTAAAGATCTACATTATTATTATTGCATTTGGCTGTCAACAATATTTATAAATAGCTATATCGGGTGCTGACTAAGCAATCATCAGCCGTTATGAACTTTTTCCGAGCTCGGTTTGGTGTTAGGTGGTATTTTGAGATCCGACAGTGGGAGAAACACTAGATTGTAATAAGTGTGGAGAAGTTGGCGCAGTGGTGAATGGTGAATAGTTAGTTGTCCTGTAAAACTCGACCGTTCGTTTGACTGTAAATTTGTTTTTACTTTCCGTTTCAAGATTGTGGGCGTTTTAATGGTTCAGTAAGGATTATTTTTTGAAATGTGAAATCGTCATATTTATTTTATCTTTCTTATTCGCACTTTAAAAAAAAAAATTATGTTACCTACCTACCTGAAAAAAGTTTGAAAAAAGCATTACTGTTGAGATAGTGAGGTTTCTTTGGACAAATTCTACTATTTCTTCTTCATTTTAATTTTTTTTAATATCACACGAAATATATAGTTTCTCATTAAGTAGGCAGTTATTTATTTTTATTATTATTATTTGTGTTTTTTACAATAAATATACAATGTTTACAAGTCATACTGTTTTAATTTATACTACACTTCCATTAAAAGCATTTGTTTGTGGATGGAAGAGGAGTGTACATTTGCGAAAAAATAATATAACTAGGTTACAAAGTTAAAAAATTACAAAATTAAAATCCATACAAATTATTGTATTTGGAAGAAAGAAAAAATGTATATTATGGAGGATAAATAGAGTATAGTAGGATAATTTGTGAGATTTTCGAGTGAAACTAGGAGAATCAGTTTATGTACCGAAATTTTGGTTTAGATATATTAAATAAGATAAACTTAGTACTATTATTACATCTACATTAATTATTATTATTTAATTTATAATACAAATAGACAATATATCCTGTGTATAATCACATTTATTGGCATATAAATAAATAAATGAGGCCACTAGAATCAAAAGCGGCAGTGTACCTCACCAGTGAAAAGTGAGTTGAGTATGCAGTTTTATGGAGAAAACTTCTTTCTTTCTCGATTATAATTCTGTTTGTAACAGAAGTAACTTATCAGGACGCTCATACAAACTAGTGCAGCAGTGTTAATTGAATTCCTGCTCTAATTAGTGATTATTTTGCGTTAACGTAACATATTTAGTTGATTTTATACGCACTCATAAGAGCTTTTTATTTTTTATACAATTTAAATTAATGAAACGAAAATACTTTACTTATTGTACAATTACCTACAAGCATCTACTGTGTCACAAGTCAGTTACTTAAGATAGATGACGTAGTTTTTCTTTCCAATTTGATAAATCTTTTAACGGCTTAATAATAGTAATAATAACAACTCAACAAATGCACAATAATTACATTTACAAAGGCATAAGATATTTTAATAGTCTTCCCGAAGAAGTGAAAAAAATACCAGATTTTATTTTATTCAAAAAAAAGGTCAAATTTATCTTTAAAAAAAAATAATATTACCTTTCAAATGTTATAACTTCAATTCATGTTACAACCAAAATTAACGTCGCAATCCTCTTTTAAGTTTATATTTATTGTACTGTATTTATGTTAATTACTGATATAAACATGAAATAATTGTGAAATAACTCCTACGCCAAGCTCAAGAGCTAGCACTCTTCATTGGAGTAGAATTTCAATAACATATGTTTTTCACTATTACCTATTATTAACTAATTTTATTTACAATGTAACAATGTTATAAGTTAAAAAATAAAAAATAAATAAAAATTTATATAGCGCAGTTTAGTGTCATTTCACTTCAAGTGCGCTTAGCTACAACAAACTTAAAAACGGTAATTTAGTATTAGTGGTCATGTTCTTAAAATTATTCCTACAGTGTGCCTTACCCAATACAAATCTAATATTATAACACTAAATATACTGTTTATACAAAGTGATGACAAAACTTAGAATAACAATAACAGCAGGACAAGACAATACAAGAATATCAAAAATAAAACATAATATAAAACAGGAGGCGGTTTGTGCTCAGAAATGAGAATCTTCTGAGCAGACATTTTAAAAAGCTACAATAAGGAGGCAATCGAAACCAAACTATTACCGAAAGTTTTAGAATATGGCTTATTATAAAATATTGAAAAGAAGTTAAGATTTATGAATGGTAAGATTTTTTAAATAATTTGCAAAATATTCAATTTTTCATTCATATTTATGAATAACGAACTGATAAAACGTTTTTTGTGACTGCCAACAATTTAAGAAAGTGGACACTGCCGCTTTTTTTTCTAGGGGCCTCAAATATATTATTTTGATAATATATATATGACTTATTTTCGCAAGACATTTTAAAAAGTAAACTATATACGCAATTCAAGTTATAACCCATTTTTTTTTTTTTTTTACCGGGAAGATAAGTAACATTTCCTTTAGTTTTCTTCATCGTGTCTATTGAAACACATCGTATCTCACACTATTTTATATTCATTCTGTGGTTTTGACTCCCCACCGCAGCCACGAACAAAAACATATTATTCCCATATTATCACAACGAACCGAGTTGCAGCTCCTTCTGACAAGACACTTCTTGTTAATGCGGTCTGTACAACATTGAAGACAGCATTAATCTCGTTACTGTTGCTATGTGGTTGAAGTTTATCTATTACTAACCCATACCCGTGGAAAATCACGGGATATTATAATTTTAGGATATGTGAAAATTAAAAAAATATATTTATTTGTCCCAGGATTATTGCAATTCAAAAGAATCAGAAATCAAAAAAACTAGACATTCATCAAAAATTTAAACAACAGAAATACTCATTAAAAATAGAATAATTATTAATTAATTAAATATTTTTGGTACCTACTTTATGGATTGTGTGAATCGTTTCCACAATCAGTTTCAATTTTTTAAATCAAAGCATATCTCAGTTTTAGAGGTCCTTGAATCGGAGTTACACACAGACACACCACCAAAATTATTGGATGGTTCCTATTTTTAGCCGAGAAATAGTCGCTCATTCGGGTGCGATTGCCTCCGATTGATTTTAAAGACGTTTTCACCTCAAAATAGAAAATAAATAAATAACTAGGCAAAGGTCATCGCGTTATGTAAACATATACTAATATTCCAAGTATAATACTGTCCCTGTAGCTATCTGAACAATTTAGTTTAAATTAGTTCTACAAACTGTTATATTAATTTGTATGTAAACTGTTGTCATAATGTCATAGATAATGTTGTCGAGTAAGTGACTATTTAATTTATCTCTCCCTTTTGTGTTTATCACTCGAGCTTCTGAAGTGTTCTTGAAATTCTCCCGATAAACTATCTGTAACATAATAAAATGACATTATAAAGTTGTCGGGCAAACTATCCGCATGCCAGCTATGCCGCATTCAAGCATAGTGCGTGGAAATTGACTTAAGTACTAAGTTCCGTAAATTCTGTTATATTTCACGCACGGTCCGTGATAACAGATAACCGAGTATAAAACGACGTATGCTTCACCAGTTTAATCAAACGTACATTCTTGAGTGATTTTACTGATTATGTATAAATAAACGAACAAATTATTTTTATAAGTAAAGTTTTACGGCTATTTAAAAGTATTACATCATTGGAATGCGTTACTTTTGCATATTTAAAATTATTGGTGCATCGTTGTTTCTTAAAAATTAAAATTTATAAAATTTGGTATTGTTATTACTGACAGCTGTTACGTTCTGAGCCATTACGGTTTTCTCGAAATAACCAAAAAAATATATATACGCCTAAATTTAGTTTTCAGTAACAAAGTGCCTAATCAGCAAAAATTACTTTGCCATCTTGTACTTTGAAGACTTATTCTATACATATGCATGAAACCACTGAAAAGTAACATTCCCAAATAAAGTATCTTGAAGGAACTAACTAACTAACAAAACACAGTCGATATAAGTTCGTTGCATTGAATCTTCATTCATTGTGTCAGTATCTAACTTTAATTTTTTTTTTTAAAGAAGAACAAACATTCCCGGGTTACGAATAACTTGACAATATTTGAAAATCTCCTACTACCACCACAGTAAGCTGAAAATGTTGCTTGTGTTGTGATGGAGGACTTAACCAGCCGAGGAATTGAACACGCTACGCCCGAGTGGGACCCAAGCTCGATGTCAACTCGGCCACCGACCGGTCATTGGTACTTTTGGATCCATCTACCATCCAGTGAACTGACTCATCTGGGTAATTTAATTAAATATAGTCATTTCATTGTGATAACAATTTCACTATCTAACTTTCATTACATTGTTACTTTTGGATCCATCCAACATCCAGTGAACTGATTCATCCGGCTAATTTAATTAAATGTGGTACAATGTAACAATGTAAGTATCTAACTTTCATTACATTGATACTTTTGGATCCATCCAACATCCAGTAAACTGACTCATCCGGCTAATTTAATTAAATGTGGTCATTGTGATAACAATGTAAGTATCTAACTTTCATTACATTGTTACTTTTGGATCCATCCAACATCCAGTGAACTGATTCATCCGGCTAATTTAATTAAATGTGGTACAATGTAACAATGTAAGTATCTAACTTTCATTACATTGATACTTTTGGATCCATCCAACATCCAGTAAACTGACTCATCCGGCTAATTTAATTAAATGTGGTCATTGTGATAACAATGTAAGTATCTAACTTTCATTACATTGTTACTTTTGGATCCATCCAACATCCAGTGAACTGATTCATCCGGCTAATTTAATTAAATGTGGTACAATGTAACAATGTAAGTATCTAACTTTCATTACATTGATACTTTTGGATCCATCCAACATCCAGTGAACTGACTCATCTGGCTAATTTAATTAAATATAGTAATTTCATTGTGATAACAATGTCACTATCTAACTTTCATTACATTGTTACTTTTGGATCCATCCAACATCCAGTGAACTGACTCATCTGGCTAATTTAATTTAATTCTATCGTGTCACCTTCCACCACATCAAGTGGTTATATCAAATATCATATTTTAGTCGCTACAGCGTAATAATATTATTATATCGTCGACGTCAGTTCCAATTAATATGAAGTAACATAATAATTATTTAGAATAGGATTGCATGCATGTCAGGGAGGGCAATGTCAATTTACTTTTGTGAATGAGTTTTCTCACAATTTCCTCTCGACTTCACAATCTTCACACGTCTCATTTCCCTCTGTAAAATTGTCGTTTATTGACATTCGTTCGTATTTTAGCCCAGGAATATTAGGCAAATTTAATGCATAAATTGCCTCTTTTCTTATACAAAATGAATGGGGGTAAAGGGCACTAACTTCGGAAGGTGATTTTAGAAGTACAAAGGACACGTAACTTTTTTCCAAATTGCAACGTTTTAAGGTAGTTTTTAGGCAAAAAAAAAGTTGAACTGTTTTTATGGGAAAATAAATATTTTTCTATGGAAAAAAATGTTGGAATTTCGAAAAAAAGTTATTTATCTTTTTTACTTCTACCATCCTGTAAAATCACTTCCCGGAGTTAGTGCACTTTGCCCCCGGACACCCTGTATAAATTGATTCCTCCGTGTACTAATAACATATGTACATTCTAGCATCATCTTCATTAATCAAATGCATTGTACATATAGCTTTGTATTAATGATGGACGAACCGGTGGATGAAATCTGTTAGACAAAAATTGATAATAATTTGACTAGTCAATAGTTAGTAATAACATAGATCATTGTAGAAATGTATTATATATTTGTACAGCGCCCTTGAGGTGATTTTGCACAAAAACGGCGCTATACAAAGCATCCAAATATTATGACTGTCTGTTAGATTAAAAACTTTATTGAAGGGTAAACGTAAACGTTATAATCTCTGGCTTCATCGAATCCTTCAATCCAATATTGTATTTGTATTCCTTTCTTGGGAGAATTTAGTTTGTATACGGATAAAACTATTTATTCATGTTCATTTTGCGTATGTACGGGCGCAAACAAATAGATGTGAATTTTCATAAAATAATTTTTTATCATCCATAAACGCATAGATTATAACGTATGTTACGTTTACCCTTAAATACCACGGAAGCCAATCCTCCCGGTTCAATTGTTATTATTTTTCTATAAATTCCCCCTTTTTAAACTAGTAACAACAGTATTATGAGATTTAGGTAACGTAGAGATATTTTAAAATGGGAACAAACTACTGCTTTTATTTAAAATTTTAAATTTAGTTAAACTTTTGTCCTTACGAAACCTGTCGACAGTTTCCGCTATTTGAAATGCTTTTCTCTTGGTGTGACGTAGATGTCACTTACCTGCAGCACGCTAAACTAGAGCGGTGCGCGACGTTCATTCCAAAGTTGTCGTGAGAATTGAAAGTAACCAGCGTTAATGAAATCGAAATCCCAGACAGGTAATTTCCGCGGCGTCGGCGCCGGTTTTCCGACGTCGCGAGTCGGGACGCCCGCGCCGGCGACGTAACTAACACATCGCTTCTAGTCGGGCTTCCGCACGAATGCTACGTAACTCTACTTAATTATCTACTTACCACGTACTAAGTATGTATTTACATACGAGAAAAGGAGCTAGATACGTTGCTCATGCAACGCTGCATTCGTCGCTAACTTGACGAACTTATGAATTTAGTTATTTTTAACGCGAGTCAGGGCATGCGGTACTATTTTGAAATAAGTCTTCATTGTATATAATGTATTTATGAAACCATACGAGTATTCCCGTACATTTGATAAAGGATTTTTTTTTTTTTTTTTATATTTACTCCACACAGGAGGCCCTGAAGAAAATAATTTCCCTCGGGGCCTATGTCATCTTTGGGGATGCTGTGTGGAGGGTCTTTTTTTGGAGAGGAAGGAGTGAACATGGGTCTTGAAGAGTCCCATGTTGTAGGAGGGAGGAAACACAGAGGCCGGCAGTTCCTTCCACAGCCGAGCTGTTGAACTTAAGAACGAATCGTAGAAGCGACCCGTTCTCATGTGACAAGTGTCAACTGTGTACAAATGTTGGGCGCGCGTTTGGCGTGTATCCCGACTACGCACCGGTGCCGAAGGGATCAATGACGCTAGTTCCTCAGAGCATCTTCCATTGTAATACCGATAGAACAAGGACAGCATACCTACCTGACGCCTGTGCTCTAAAGATTGCAGTCCGTTTGTTAAGATTGGGGAATCTATCAAACGGACCGCCCGTTTCTGCACAGAGTCAAGGGTTTTTTTCAGGTATTTTGGGGCTCCAGACCAGAGATGGCTGCCAAATTCGACAGTAGGGCGCACTTGCGATTTGTACAGGGTGAGCAGTTGTGTACTATTAAAGTATCTGCGGGCCCTGTACAGTACGCCCAGCTTCTGAGAGGCCAACTTTACTCTGGCTTCGATGGAGCCCCCGTACCTGAGCTGGTCACTTATAGTTACACCAAGCATATCAATGGAAGGCCTGTTCGGAAGATTGCTTCCGTTGAAGGAGACTAGATTATCATTTGGATCCCTTTTAGACGTAATCAGACAGGATTGGGTCTTTGAAACATTAAATTCGACGAGATTATTTTTACCCCAGGAGGAAATACTCTCGAGATAACCGTCCATTCTCTGCTTCAAAGCCCTCCGAGCCGTTGGAGTTTGTGTGCCCTTTGGGGGCTTGTCAAACAAAAAGCTATCATGAACTGTACTGTCATCCGCGTAACAATGAATCGGTGCACATGTCAAAAGGTCATTGATGTGCAACAAAAACAAAGTCGGAGACAGAACCGATCCCTGTGGGACGCCAGCATTTATGGAGTGCGAGGAAGAGGTGAAACCGTCAGCAACCGCCTGAATCGACCTATCCCCTAAAAAGTCAGCAATCCACGTACACAGGGATGCGGGAAGGAATAATTGAACATATTATTTATTTATTTACTATTATTAGTCTAGTGTGTCGAGTAGGTACTTTTAAATTGTCCAGACTTCGGAAGTCGAGCTCTTAATTTACAATTTTTAAAAGAAGCATAAGTCGCTTTCCTACGCCGTTCCTCAAACGTATGTATTTTTAAGGTATTTAATACAAAGTGAAGATAGTTTTTTCTAAGGGAATATTTAACTTAAAATATAATAATCGTAAAAAATTTCGCTGGATTCTTCACATTTTTAATATGAATTATATGGTGATCAGACAAATAAAATTTTCATCACAGAAAAGGAATTAAGGAATTTAATTGTTCTCAGTAAAAATGCTGATGTTTGTAATATAATTTATGCGGTGTACAAATTGTAGTTTTTCGTCAATTAAAATTATTCAATTATTGCGAATTCATGCTGTTGTTGCGTAGGTATCATTCGGAATAATTTTGAAATTCTAGGGGTGGGTTCAATGGTTTAGTTTTATTTCACACAACGATAATAATAATTACAATTGAAATAGTTTAATACAGTACAATCCGAATACAGTAAATTGATAATAAATACTGAAGAAATACTTATAAATAGGTCATACAGATTCTGACTACTCACTCACTTGTTCATTAATCCCAATGTAAGTTATTGCTCCAAATGTTTTTTTTTAAAATTAGTACCTACCTATCAAATGCAATATTGTTTCGTGACCTTATTACTAAATAATTTTCTCTCCACAATATATACAATTATATAATATTTGTTTCAAGTTGTTTTTTTTTGTACAATTGTTCCTAAATGATCCTGGCAACATTTGGTTCATGAATTATATTTTTTCCAATGGTTCTGGCTTTCACCTTTCAAGGGTGTTCTCGGCCATCGTTTCAAATTATGGAGAAAGGTAAGGCGAATTTATATGGAAGATTGGAATCGAGTTCGAAGAGATGAAATGTTGATCGGAGGGGAGGCAATTATAGATAAGGCTTGATTATAGAAGAGGATATGTTTATAGAGGGGCGACCAAATAATGTGTTTCCACATCTAGACCACTGAAATTACAATCTGGGAAGTCAAAAGTGCTGGAGAGAATTGAGCAATGATCAAATCTCATTCGAATAAGAAGTTTTTTCAATAAAATGGGTGAATTGTGGAAACCGCGGTTTTGGAGATATAGCCCTTTGCATAGAGGCACTGCAGGCTCCCTTAGATTGACCAATCTGCCGATACATAAAAAAGTTCAGAAATAATGAATTTCATTAATAGTCTTTAAGTTGCTCTGTCATTTAACAATATTCATATCAAAAAGTTACTAATTTCCAAATTATTATGTATTCTATTGTTTAACGAAGCGTAACATCGCGATAATATGAAACGTTAATTAATTAATTTTGACGAAATATGACGATGTAATATACTTATAATTAACATGACTTCATCGTCTTGTTATTTAATTATGAATTGAATTTTGCTGTAATTATTGTTGTTGCGGTATACATATTTATGGTATTTTTTGGTTATTACTTATTACGTTGACCGTTACCATTTTATTTTCTTTTACTGTCTGTTTCATAATTTCATTGAATGTTGCTATCGTAGTTCCTTGGCAAATAAATAAATCTTCAAATGCCAATGTTTCAGATGTTTTTTTAATGTGGTTACGCATAAGAATTCACTGCCCTAAGCCAGAAAGACAGATTCTTTTTTTTTCATCCCTGTTTGGGAATTGATGTGTAACAGAAGGAATTGGCGAAGAAGAATGGGAAGGTAAAAATAATGGTTGAGAAGTAACAGATTTTCAGATCTGATCACAAAGATAAAGTCATTCCAAACAAAGTTTCGATTCACAATGATTCTCATATTTTTGACTGCTTTCTTTTTGAATGATAGCAGCCAACTCAACCTCTCGAGCCAGCCTGGATTTTCACTGCCCATAATCCCATGGCCGCTGTGCCCACGTGATACACACGTGAGGCGATGTGCGAATGCGTTGCGGTGTAGACCACCGAACAAGCAGTCAACAAATGCCTTCTCCTTTAATATTCCACTGGAATTAATGGGATCCACTGGGCGACGCCTGAGGCCCTAGACTAGCTCTCAGACCCAGATGTTCCCTTCTGAAACCCCCCGTACTCACACCATGTGAAAAAAGATGAATTGCGGCTTTCTCCGGGGCTATACTGAGAGTATCCTTCTCTCTGGAATGAACGATTTCATGATATCAGAATGTACTGGACGAAAGATGCTGTAATTTAGCCGCTTTTCGCAACTGTGCTGCAATAATGAGAATAGCTATCCACAAGTTGGCTGGCGCCCAACAAAAGCATCAAGTAGCGGCCTATATTCATATTTTATGAACAGCTTCCAACATTTAGCACACTTTCTAAAAAGATCCTCACTAAACATGCGTATTAATACCACTGACTTAACCCCTCAGGTCAACTGTTCGGTTTTGCGAACAAACCGCGATTACCCGTAAAGTCAATTTGTTCGCTTTTCGTTGTCTCCCTTACTGTCATGATTAGAAATATGATCTAAACGGTGTTCGAATGAGAAAACTCCACGCCTTGTATTCAAATCTAGAAGTTAACCACAGAAGAATGAAACTAAAAGTTCAGACCGCAATTTGAGAAAAAAATACGAAATTGTGAATTTTTTATTAATTATTTTTATATGAAATGACAAAAAATTCAGGTGGCAGTAATGTTTATAACATAAAATTAGAGGTTTTTTTCGTGATTAGTAATTTTAGCTCAGCGTTTAGACGAGAAAAGTAAGCATTTTTAAAGCTTTTATTTCAGATTAATGATGTTTATTTCTAAATTTTGAAAGCGTATCTCATATCTCGACAAACTGCTTGAGCAGCTTAGCGGTTATAAATAATAAAAAAAATCACCTTTCAAATGTAGTTTTTAGTTTTTGGGTGCGTTTAGAAATATCCCATTTATTTAAATATTATTGCGAGGCGAAAATACACACACATTTTCCGGTTTTACGACAATATCTTTAAGAAACATAACTGTCCATACGCGAGAGGCGTGAAGGGTTAACATGTTTTTTATTATATTAATTCCTTAGAAAAATCTCAATGATTCTGGTTCAACTGTTCATACATCACGTGTTATTTCATAGTAATAACAATAACAATTGAAAAATGAATATCAATCACGCCATTATATTATATAGCTAGTTACTATTTCCCGTTGTTATTTTCGTTAGTGCAGAAAATAAATCTTGATTGCTGCTCGCACTTCTGATGTGAGAATGATCTTGTTTTATAAACAGGCAATTGCGTAAACGCCGTTAGTCTTCTGTGACAATCGTCTGTTATAATATCAAAAAGTTCGTACCACTAGTTTTGATTCAATGGTGCGTGTTTCGTTCGTATATAAAATGCATATATCTCGTTTTTTTAATGAGAATACCGAACAAAAACCGCTTTCAGCCCACTGTAGTCCTTAATTTTATCAATGTTAATATCGCCTGAGAGTCACAACTGCTCCCAACCATCTAGAGCCAGTCAGACTATGGCATCCACAATTGGTGTATGTTGTGAGGCTAAAGATATTGGTGAGGGGAAGGAGTTGGGTAGAAGAAGGTGGAGGAGTACCTGGCTATTCAAATCTGGTCACCAAACACTAATGCCATTTCAATTTCGAACAGGGGTCTTACACCAGGGCGGCGATACTGAATGGATCTTCCATTCTGCAACGTGCCGCGAATATACTATATATTATTTTAAATAAATAAAATGTGAAATAATGTCATTTTACACGACCTTTGGATTGCGTGATGAGCCTTACTTCTCGAACACGGAGGTGGACAAACTTCATTATACATATCCAACGTATCCAACAGAAACACTATTCACAGATTTAGGGGTGCCCCGAGTAGAAGATATATTCAAGAAAAATGCAATTATCCAAATTTATAAAGATAATATAATCAAAAAATTTGAAACCCCAAAATGTAATACCAAACAAATGCAAAATAACTATAAATATTTAGGAATAAAGTATTTCAACAACCTTCCGATTGAAATAAAGAAATTAAAGGATATTAACATACTTACTAAAACTGAAGTTACTCTTTCAGAAATAATTAACTAAATAATTTGCCTGTTTTTCCCTTCATTGATATTTATTATCAGTCTATACTCATCTCCACTGTATTTAGATTTTGTCTCTTTATATATTGTTCCTATCATATATATACTTATAGCATAATTATTCTATTTTTCTTATAATTAGTGTAACTCTCTCACCAAGCACAAGAACCAGTTTCTTCATTGGTGAGATTGCGAACATAAATATATTTTGTAATGTAAATATATTTTTTATGTACTCATATTATATACTGTATCCACTTTATATATATTAAATAAAAAAAAAAAAAAAATATATATATATATATATATATATATATATATATCCTCCCATTCATATAGGTACTAGAAATTATGCATCGTAATGATAATCAATGTTTGAATAGCAGAGCATTCAATTCCCAGTCGTGTTATTTGGTTAGTGCATAAAATACAAATGGACTGTTTGCCCTTCCGAGATTGTTTTTGTAAACATTGATTGCGTAACCGGTGACAGCGTCAGCCCGCCGCGCTGTGACAATCGCCCGTCGCAACACCTTTCCGCCCATTCTTACAAAACGTAAAAATAAATAATAGTCGCTTTGAATTAGTGTTACGATTTGTGCAGCGGCCTTGCTCAAGACTGACCTTGCCTTGTTGTGGGCGGCTGAGGTGTCTCACTGGGAACCTGTAACCTTTTATCGGCCGCCTTCGTTATTATTGTTTTGTAAACAGTATTTAGTGTGCACTGTGCTTGGGTCTACCACGCCATGATTTTCTTATTTATTCATAATGCCTTGTTTCCCATTCGTGTTTTGGGTAAAAATTATGTCGCGTGTCGTTTGTTATCCATCACTTTTTGTTTTTAAACAGCGACCTTTCTATATACTTGATTTATATCTCGCTCCGTATACTAATGGGCGTTTTACAATATGCTTTTTTTTGCCCGGTTTCGTCGGGTAGCCTTTTCATATGAATTAATGAAAAAATTACGTGTTATTTTTTGGTACCGGTTTTCACACAGTTTAAGATGGCGACAATGTTTGACATCTATCGTTATTTTTTACGTAACTATATTACCTACGTGTAAATGTTGCGTTGATTGTTACTGTTTTGTTCGGTATTGTAACGTCTATAGGTTATCTTTAAGGTGTTGTCATTTCGTCACCTCTGTCGGACAGGGCTCTAACTTCACTTTACCTTGTTCTGAGATATGAGGTGTCAAAGTTTGCAAAGATGATTTCTTGTAATCTTTTATTTTTTATTTTTAAAAAGAAAGACAAACATTCCCGGGTTTCGAATAACCTGACAATATTTGAAAATCTCCTACTACCACCACAGTAAGTAGAAAATGATGTTTGTGTTGTGATGGAGGACTTAGCCGAGGAATTGAACACACCACACCTGGGTGGGACCCAAACGTGATGCCAACTCATTCACTGACCGATACAAAATATTTACTGATTTCTGATTTTGCGGTTTAATCCTGTGTTAAGTATTTTAGTTTAACATATTTTATCATCTTACATGTAGATAGAACCATAATATGTAACTAGATAGGTCATAATAATTAATTCCACGAGGTTCTAAATACATTTCCCTATGGCATTCCAAGATAGGGCCATGTTCCAATTAAATGTTTTCATTTAAAATAAATTAAACTAAAATACTTTATATAAGATTGAATCTCAAAATCAGAAGATGTTATATAGTTTATGTTATATCCTCTATGCAAACTTCGGAAGGCGTAGTTAGAACCCTATCCAATTAAAGTGACCAACTACACTGCGCCTCGTAAAATCTGTCAACTGATCAACTGTCAGATAGTCAGATATAAACCAAATGGCAGTTTCAAAAGGTTCAAAGTGATGTTAGAACCTTGTAAAATAAATGAAAGCTCTATAAACACGGTGTTTGAATTTCGTCGTACAAGTATCTACGGAAATACAACACAGATGGCGCTGAAAGTTATATTGGTTATAGAAATGAGCCAAAAATATGGTTTTGCATTCAGAGGTCGTTTTTGAAAAAAAAAATGTCGGTTAGAACCTTGTCCAACCGATGTAACGATTTTTGACGATTTAGTACCGTCCCAAAATGTTATTTCTTCTCTAATAGTAACTATCTGTATGAAATCGTAGTAATGTTCGTGTAAAGGAAAGGTTCTTTTTTCATATGGGTACCGATAATTTTCCATATAGGGATCGGTATGAAAAAAAGCGTCGTGTAAAACGACCATAAGAACACTACCTAGCGAGAAACCACCATTCAGAAATTAAACTTTACTTAAAACAGATATGTGATTTAGTAACTAGATTTGAATAGCCAGATAGATACCTTCCTCTCCCTCATCTCCCCCCTTCCACTACATTCTGCTTCACAACATTCTCCGAATTGGGAATGTCTTGCAACCACCGTCTACAAGCCGTTCATAATGCACATTCTTCGTCATTCACTTCACATTGCTAATAAAACAACTTGATTTATCTATAGTAGATTGATTATGCAAGCAAATTAATGTTTTTCCTCTTGCTTTTTCGCAGTTCTCACCCTACTTAAGATGCTGTATAATCTTAAACATTTGCATTCGATAGATTTGCATAATATTCAAGTATAGTACTTAACTTACTACCAGCATTTAATTGGTTCCGAGTTCCGACCAAATTTATCTTGCTGAATCTCTTCATCTCGGTGTTTAACATCAACATCATCATCAACATCTCATTCAGACTTCAGTTCGCACCTACCGGCACTCGCCACTAATTACCTAATCAATTCAACGTATGTTCCCTACCCAATTATTCCGCACCAAACCTTCTATTAACCCTTAGCAGTCCATCATGCGCCGGCTGACTATTTTCCCAATAACTTCGCTGTTTTTTTTTTCAAATTATGTTTTTGTAAATTGTTCCGTGTTACCAGTTAATTTGTTTATCAATCTATCTATATAAATAACAATGTAAATGTTCGGTAAGTTTTTAGATTCTCACGGCCAAAAGCATTTTTGTTGTTTGTTTTTGGGGTGTTATGTCGTGTTGCGCTAACTCCTTCTTTAGCCGACGTTTCGGACAGCGTTGCAGTGTCCATCATCAGGGCAGATCCGGTAGATCCGAAGATGTGTGATCTACCGGATCTGCCCTGATGATGGACACTGCAACGCTGTCCGAAACGTCGGCTAAAGAAGGAGTTAGCGCAACACGGCATAACACCCCAAAAACAAACAACAAAAATGTAAATGTTCGTTTGTTCATAATCTTAAATGTTCGAAAATTCTTCACCAATTGCTTTGAAATTTGGACACAACGTTACATTCCAATACGTGTCTGTTTTGTATATACCTATATTATACAAATGTCACCTGTGACACTTAAAAACGTGCTTTTTTTAACATGTGAGAGGTAAGAACAAGCTTTTTAAAAAGCCGAGCCTTCTATTGGACAAACATGCATTTTTTACAGCGCCATCTGTTGGACGTAAAAGCAACACACGCTATTGTGTCTCTATCTGCACAGCCTGACCCACAGCAACGCGTGGCGGGGTACAGCTAGTATCTTTATAAAAATCGTATGTATTATGCAACCTACGTAGTTTTCTCCAACAATGTTTTTTTTTCAGACTTTTTTCCTGTAAATAAATGCAGTAGTACCTAATATAATATGACTTTTGAAAATTAAACTAATTGTGATATTTTAAAGGGAATTTGCGACGCGCCTTTTAGCAGAAAAAAAACAATGTTTGCAAGACGAAACGAGAAGCTAGGATAATATTAGGGTCTCATAGGTTGTTGGTTAGTATATTATTGCTACTTATCTATGAAATTCCATAATCGTGCCCCATAAAACATATTAAGTTACTTTATTTCCTTGCCAAACGATTAAAATTATTTTAATATGCTAGAAGCCTTTTTTAAGATTCAAAATTCCTTATAATCGAGGCAAGTGCAGTGAGCTACTAGTAAATCCACGGTGAATTCGCTGACATTATAAAGGGTTAAACAACTTGCCTTTGGAAGGGTAGGTACTACGTTTCAATAAATAACTTGCCGATTACGGTGTTTATTGGCCAATAATAATGTTCAAAACATGAGTTCTTTCGCCTTATAATAATTATCATTGGTTATAAACTGACAAATGCAGCATTTCAAGCAACGTTCGTTTCAAATTCTCGTATTTTATTGATATCGTGACCTGATTCTGTTTTCTGTTGCGTTGTTGTTAACTTGGAGTTTCTTTGTATTTATTATTTGGTACTTAATTGATTTCATTTTCGGACTCGTCAACTGATAATATCAATGGTTTGCCACATATAAATATACACTTGAGCAAGAATACCGAGTTTCTACTCGGTCGTTTAACTTCAATAAGTGATTGATCAAGTGATTTTAGAATCACATTTAATTTTTATTATAAATTTTTAAAATTCACATTAATACATTACAATTGTCTTACTCGACGGCCTCCGTGGTCGAGGCTTCACAATTTAACCATTTAACCCCTCCGACATTTCGCGAACTTGAAGCTAAGATGTCTTAACCGAAATGTCAATTTCACGAAAACGTTGTCTTATTACCGCCTCACAATCAAAGCTCTATAAATGAAACATTACTGAACGGAGCCGAATAGTAAAAACTGTTTTAGAAAGGTTACAAAATAGGCTTTCAAATTGTTGTATCATAAATAAATATTAACATTTGTAAATATTTAAATTTAGAATGGAAACATGAAAAATAGGTTAAAAATGACTCACGTCATGTTTTTAGGTGAAAATGGTACTAAAATCACAGATTATGTAAACAAAAATATTTATTCTATTGTATATATGTGTAATAAACACTTTTATCACCTCATTTTTTTATCATTTCATATAAAAATATTTTATAAAAATTTAATATGTGAAGCGCGCGGCGCTACCGGCAGACATTTTGCGCGGATAAAAATTTTGTGTCAATTATGCGACTGTCAGCAGATTCCTGTTTTGTATTTCCATAGACAACTTGGTAGTGATGTGTAGCTTGATCTATAATCGACCTTTTAGTTTTTGTTTGAGGGATGTAACTAAAATAATAACGGAGTAAGAACGATTTCTATGGAGAGACACGCGTTGACGTGTAAACACGCTTATTGTACTTGACTGCTGTCGTATTTTTAACGCATATATCTGCTTACGTTGCTGAGGGGTTAAATAATATAAGGTGTACCGTGTTCTATTACACGGAATGGACTGTAAACCAAATCAAAGCACATTCAATTGGGTTTGAAAATCACGGGAAATGTGGAATGATGGAAACAGCCTACCTTGAATTCCCATGAATCCCTGCAGTATGGCTCTCGACGAACTGGCATTGTACACAGGGTGAAAATTTCTTCCAAAACGAGATGATATTTTGCAAACAGAGCACAAAGCATGTGAATATACGACTCCAATTCACGACGACACAACAATTGCACCTGCTTGCCACACGACACGAATGCGAATGTACTGACTTGCAACAATTTACATTGCAACAAAAATCTTCTTCTTCTTTCCAATGTGGGTAAGGCTGTTTTTAAGGAAGGAAATGGATAGTAGGTATGATAGTATATGTTGGAAAATGATGGTAGGTATTATCTCAAACTGTTTCAATACTAAACATAAGGTATATTTGCGGCACTTTCCACAGTGGAAGATACTCACAACATCGCCCTGGTGCAAGACCACAATTCAGAATTGAAATGGCTTTAGCCGTGTTTGGTGACCAGATCTGTAAATATAATCTTTCCCCTCCCCACTACCTTCAGCCTCATAACATAACCCATTTTGGGATGCCATAGTCTCACTGGCTTCAGATGTTTGGGAGCAGTTGGAACTATTGTGTGGTATTAACTATCCCGCAGCCAAGTGGGGGAGTAGGTAGTACCCAAAATTACTATCCTCTTTATATTAGCTTAAATACTTAAGTATTTTACGTATTCCTGTGCAAATACATACGTTACCATTAATAATTGACTGAATAATTGGGATTTATACAGGGTGTATCGGCACGTACCCGACAAACTTTAACCAGCTATTCCTTAGCATATTTGGAGTAAAAAATCTTATGTGCACTTTGCTGTCCGGTAACGTTTTTTTTTAATAAAAAATTTATTATTCATATTTTCACCACATGTCACCACTGTTTTATCCTTTGATAAAGTTTGAAAACCCATCTGGCAAATATTTTATTCGAATTCCGTTGAATAATGCACGTGTGTACCTATATTGGCGCACGTTTACAGTCACAACGAAATAGCACGGCACCATTCGTCTCATTTTTAACTATTATTATTTAGTGTGTGCGAAAGAGCGAAGACGCTTTTTGACACACTTGCTTATAACAGCTGTTTAACACGAAACGCAATGCCAATGACAGTGATGTAGTGTGGAAATTTTAAATTTTTTTGTTTTTAATTGAAAAAAAAATGCTACCGGACAACAAAGTGCCCATAACATTTTTTACTCCAAATGTGCTAAGGAATAGCTGGTTAAAGTTTGTCGGGTTAGTGCCGATACACCCTGTATAGTTTAAAAGCCCATAATACAGAAAAATGTATGGGGTCGTCGGAAGACCCACTTGGTTACAGACGTATTTTTGGCATCTTGTCCTGTCAAGAGACATAATTTAATGTCTCGCTTGTCGGGCGAATGTAGTTTTGAATTGAAGTGTCATTTTCAAAATTGCATCTGATTGTGTCAAGAATTCGGCGAGCGATAAAAACACCTACCTATAATGTAATATTTTTATTGGAAATTATTTGAATTACAGACAAATTTTTCAAAATTAGAACTCATGTATCAAGAATTCAGACAAACGATAAAGTACCAACCTACAATATATTTTATTTAACTAGATTTTCCTACTAACATTGCTTTAGGTACTATAAATACACACTCGTTTTGTTTGGATTCTTGATATACATTGTTTAAAATTTATGCAGTTTTTGATGATGCGTGTTTATTATATTGAATTGCACAATTGAAATTATACACTTAATGAGTAAGCCCAATCGTTTTTTCTCTGGATAAATTACAAAAAAATGTTATGACTAACGACAAATATTATCAAGTTATCTTATATGATTTTTTATTCTACAGTTATTTTGGAATTAGCATCTAATCTCATTTATGATATCAGATAACTCGGGAGGCGCTTCTCCGAAAAGTTGTTATTCAATATGTTTTGAGAGTTTCGTCTGATCAACAATTTGATATCACCAATCTGACATCGGTGCAGTCACATTTGAACGATTTTTCCGATTAAAAAGGCAAGACTCGATTGTGAAATGCTTACTTCGTATTACTTGTTAAAGCTTTTTACTTCACCGTGTTGTTAATATCATTTAAATAATAGACGTTAGCAATATGCAAATAATTCGAAATCCTCTAATCAAAAATGATTGATTCTATCCGTAATTTTTTTAATAATGTCATTCGTTTCATGGCAGATCCATTTTTAAATACATCTATTCATTTTTAAATACATCTATTTTTTTAAATACATCTATTCTTTTTTTAAATATATCTATTCATTTTTAAATACATCTATTCATATATTTGTAATAAGCATTAACTTTGTGGCTCGTCATAATTTACAATAAAAATATATATATTTGTTTGAGACCACTTTAATTTTTATTACATTCTACCGGTTTCGGAAGCACCCTTCCTTCTTCAGGAGAATATTAAAACTGTTTTAATATTAATAATTTTAAAATAAGAATAATACATTTTTTATTAAAAAAAGTACCTATAACATTTTTTACTCCATATGTGCTCAGGAATCGCTGGTTAAAATTTGTCAGGTACTTGCCGATACACCCTGCATATATTCATATAATTTTTTTAATTTATATTTTTTATCCTTAATTCGAACGGAAATGTATACTATTTCACAATATAATGCATGCACCGTAATAAATTATTATAATGTTATGTTTTCCAAATTTACACTCTCTTCCATCCACAAGGAAATGCTTCTAATCGAGAAGCAGTATAAATCATAAGATACAAAATACATAAGATAGATGAAAAAAAAGAAGTTGAGTAACGAAACATTCTTCGAAATGGCTTTAGCTGTGTTGGTGACCAGATCTGAACTGTCAGCTAATTCTCAACCCTACTCTTTCCCATTCCTTCTCACTAAATTTAGCCTCGCAATATACCTCGTAATATTGGGAGGGGGATCATAGTTCAACTAGTTCTGGATAGTTGGGAATCTTGTGCGTTATTCACGTCAATAATAAATAGTGAGGCCAAATCCTTCGCTAAATATAATCCGGTTTGCAATCTTAAAACGGTAATCTACGTATTAATTTATTGTTCCATTGCAGTCTATATTATTATACAGACGCTTAGACGGTTAGGTGTTCTTGTGGTAACCAGGTGTAAGGGGCGTGGTGGTCTACCTAGAGATATACACATATTGTGGCTTGTACTGACCTGGACAGGTGTATTAGTGGCTAGTGGTTTAGCATACATATAGTTGTTAATTGAAGGTGTAAAACCGAGGAAATATCCACTTAATATATAATAGGAATATCGGAGCTTATATTATCCTTCTCGTAGTGGTTTTTGACTGTAAGCATGGGATATTTCTATAAAAACCGTGTAAAACAATATCAAGTGCAAAACAAAAATTTTAACAGCAATCTAAAACAACCGTATTTTTTTGTTTCTGTATATTTGTTTAAATGTATGCAAAATTGCTGACGGAGATATTGAAAGAAGAGTAAATGCAGGTAACTCCATTAATGAAGGACTGAACGCAGTTGGCGCTAACAAAAAACTTTTCAAAGAAGCGAAGCTAGCAGTCCACAATGGAGTGCTGGTACCTACCCTGATATATGGCAGTGAGTTATGGAACTGAAGGATGAAAGTAAACTGAATGCTCTAGAAGTAAGATCTCTGAGGCTTGTGTGTGGTAAAAACACATGTATGACCGTGTGAGAAATGTGGAGACCCGCAAAAATGCAACGCTGATGTAAGTGTAATTAGTAAGATTAAGAAAAGGACGCTCCAATAGTTTGGGGTGTAGAGCGAATGATTGAATAGATGAGTTTAAGGAGAATATATTACGCGATAGACATGGCGCGATCAAGTGAATCAGATACATATAATATTAATCATATCGAATCCGTACAGCACCACTTCTTAAGAGGAATTGCTTGGAATCGCTCCTTAAGGGCTGGAAAGAGGCGAATACTCATACATACGATGAAGTAAAATTAAATCTTTTTTCCTTAGAAAAACGTAGGAAGGACTTTGATCGCATTTGCATTTTCAAAATTATTAACAGTATGATTGACTCACCTACTTTGTTGCAATTTTCAATATCCCTTAAACTCAGAAATAATGATTTTCCTTACCTCAATTAACACACCGAATATTATGGACACCATTCACCAATGGCCAGACTTGTGAACTCAAGTCAGGACCTTGAATTTTTTGGTGTAAGCCTTAACCTGTTAACCGGGCGGGACGTATAAATACGTCAAACGTAAACAGTATCGGGTACGGGTAGGACGTATAAATACGTCCTTGAAATATATGTTGCGCCCTGGAACGAGCGGGACGTATATTTCCGAACATATCACACGGAAATTGAGTTTTTAATTTTTACATATTTTAATTTTTTAAACTCAATGTTTCTCTTTTATCTGTGTGCTTTTATTTATTGTTCTGTAATAATAACCTTTTTTATATTTTTTGTAATCTTTATAATTGTTTGTAAATATTCTATTTTTTTAATTCGATGTTTTCACTTTTTTTGATGCATAAATAAAAATAAAAATAAATAAAATTAACGTCCACCGGGCGTGACGTATTTATACGTCCTAGTGAAGGAGTTCGCGCCCGTTGTATGCTGCGTAATTCAAAACTGAACTCCCCGGTTAACAGGTTTGATTTTTGTCAGTCCATTACACATGTAATATTTTGTATTGATGTTGCGGAAATCGTGAACTCCATCAAAACCTTGTTCCTGTCTTTACTGTTTTTGTGCCCTATTTTTGTCATAGCTGTAATTTTTTAATTATCCTGTATTGTAATATTTCTCCGTGTTCTTCTTCGTGTAATATGTAATGTGTTATAATTGGGCATGGTCCATTAGTAAACAAATAATTAAATACTGAGTCACGCCATGTCAAGAGTCAGAATAATAGAAGAGCATGTATGAATGTGAACAAGGCAAAGAGTGTGTGTGTGTCAAGACAGAAATGTTACGCGGCCATCCTCTCTGCGGGAAAATGGCATGCTGATAAGTTAGTTAGATAAAAAATAAAACAATTTAAGAAATACAGTTAGATTGGTTTAAAATACAGTTAAATTGGTTTAAGGTTACTAAAATAATGCACATATCCTACGTAAAGTGCCAAGTGGCTTCCTTTAATGCTTTTGGTAGGTTATTATAAAGTTTTTGTCCTCATACGCTGTGCACGTAAGTTTGGTTTTGCCTAAAGCCTAAATTGTCGTCAAGTTCTCGTAGGATAATTAATAATTGTGAACATGTTCAAGGTACATAATATTAGTTTGCAGATAATTAGGGAGCATGTTATTTTTGAGCTTGAACACCTTTGTGGACCGTATTATATACCTATTATGTTGTTTGGACTAACCCTAATTAGGTTTGTGTCTGAGAGATTTTCTTAGGTACTCTCCTCACAACCATTTCTGATCAGAATATCAAAATAAAACTATTTTAGGCATCGTAAATTGATAATTCGGCCTTGTGTGCGGTGCTAAATAAATCACCATCGCAAATCTTTTGGTATCTGATTTATTCTCTTATTTCTGAGATTCCTCTACCTGAGGGAGTATGGCTACTTACTACCCGTGGCTCTATCCTACTGACTTTCTCTTGGGCATGCTCGGTATGAATCATCTACGGGTCAGAAGAGATGTGCATATTGTATCACACTTCTTCAAACTGATTCGTGGATGGTTTGAAAATCCGACTATCATGGAGAGTATTAGTCTCTATGTTCCTGATGGTGATCTCCGTCACCGACAGCATAGACTGTCTTATCTCCCGGCCTGCAGGACCGACTTGCCAATGGTCATGCCGGTGGGGAGAGCAGTCTTGCTGTTGAACAGAATCAATTCTGATATCGACATATTTAGCTGAAGGTGAAGCTGCCTTTAAAAGGCAAGCTCTATTGATTCTGGTATAGTTGATACACCGTTTACTTATTATGTAATACCATTTTACAAATGTACTTGGAAACGAATTAAAATGTAATTTTATAATATTTTTAAAGGAATAAACTAATTGAATTGAATTGAATCGTTTATTGTAATACGCGTATAACAGACTCAGAACACTATAGTACGCCATCCAATGAATGCTAGCAGTCTGGAGAATTAAACTGTCAAGATAAAAAAAATCATTTTATCTTTGTTATTAAGCTTGACATTTTATTCCTTTAAATATTTACTTGACGGAGCCCTTCGTAATTCGTATCGCTCAGCGTATATTTTAAAAACCTTTTTCCTGCGAATTCACATTTTTTACAAGATGTAACAGCCCATTCTAAATAATGTATGTAGTTAATACATATTGTAGCTGGTGACAGTCTACTGGCGAAACGACCTGTTCATGTGAAACGTCTCACCTTACGAATGTTCTTCCGAAACTTTTCACTGACAAATAAAATCTTATGGAACTACTAGCTGAAGTCCCCGGAGTTACTCGGGCTTTACACAGAGTTTTTCGATCTGAGACAGTTACCTTCCTCTTGTTTTGAATATAAAATGGGCTACATTGCTACACATCATCAATCTCGGAATAAAACTGTAGATTTGTGTACAAAACAAACAATAAACAGTTTAATATAAAGAACGCTATTAAACACAACATGATATATATATGCGCTCATAAATTGGGCGCGGCATTTACGTATTATATGTTGGGCTGACATACTACTCTATAATCTTCCTTAGGAGAGGGGGTCAGATCAGTTGGTGGACTGCCACGGAATATCATTTCTTTGTATGGGATCTGATCATGACAACGGAAATTAGTATGTTCGAAGCTGATTTCGAAGGTTGCACGCAATTTTGTTATTTCGCCATTAATCTCCAATGTTTTACCGGCTGTAAAGCTCGGGAAGTATGAAAAGCTCCTTGCCACTTGAGAAGCTTACCCCCGCCCAAAGGTCGTGGTTTGCCACGCTCCGACGGCCGCGACCCACCTCCCCCTCCCTCCTACCTTTTCTCCGCACTGGACTGTTCCCACGGTCACACATCACACAACACACAACTACCCGACTGAATAGTCAACAGACAAGACAACCACACAACTTTGCCCGTACCACAATATTTGAGATATTATTGTGAAGCTTAAGAAAAAAGTTGATGATACCATATAGGAAAAAAAAAACTGTCAGTAAACTACTGTCAACGCATAAGCAATATTGTTAATATAATGCTAGGTATACATACGCGAGCCGAACTGCCGAACTGAACCTCAACTTATGGGAAAGGAATAAAGCAACCGCAAAGGGCGCGAAACGCCGCTTGCAGTTGCTACGTTCATTTCCCGTAATTCGTGGCTCGGTTCGCGTTCAGGTTCGCAAATGTATACGTACCATAAGAACAACGATGCTTGTTTATGACGCATCGGTGCTTTCATCCATTTCCTATGGTATAATCGCCTAGGGAGGAACATACAATAACCATGTAAAACCAATAGAAATTGCTCAGAAATTTATCATTAAGATAATGTACCAGAAGACTGAGACCTATCCTACCAATCAATTGTTTTAGGAAACTGAAACTATGAAAATAATGCGGATCTACTGTATCCACTGTCTTAATTTGTGTACACTAGTCCTAACAATTTCACAAAAAACCCAAATCGCTCTAGCCAGAGACATACACCACATGCGATACACAGTGCCCTACTGCAAAACTAGGCTAGCCCAACGGCACATTAACTGTATTGCCCCAAAATTGTTCTATTCTTACCCAATTCCATCAACATGTGCCAAAACCTTTTCCTATAATTTACACTTCGTCCATCTATATCTAAATATTGAATATCTTAAATATGCTATGTCTATCTACATTTTTTTTTTAAATCGCAGAAATAAAAATTAAATAAATATAAATTATCTATGGGTACTGTATTTTTTAATTAACCACCACTGTTTTATGTACATATTATATAATACTTTGTTGATTTTTTTGTGACTGTATATTATTTTATGTGTATTCTATTAACTATTTAAAAAATATATTTGTACAGCGCCTTTGAGGTGATTTCTCACGAAAACGGCGCTATATAAATTAGCCAAATAATATTATTATTATTATAGTCATTAAATCTTTTTACCGGGGCGATACTGAAGGTATCTTAAATGATTTGAATATAATATTATTTGAACGTGCAAGAAGTTTATCTCTGCCACATAGTTCATCAGATATTCCTACATAATATTAGCTTAGCACCGATATCTTGAGAAGCGTAACCTTACAAAGGTTATGGTTTGTCACGCTCCGACCGCCACGAAACGCCATGTCTCTAGACGCAACAACTGTCGCGCGGTAGGGACGTGTAGGGACGTTTCCCACGACCGCACGTCTCCCGGCAACACTCCTCCACAGCTTTGTCAAGTCAACGCTTCCAACACATTTTTTGCCAATTTGATATAATAGCTGATGGCGATCCTCACACCTTTTATGGCTTATGGTTATGGCTCTTATGGTTATGTTATATGTTATGTTCTTATGGCTCCGAATGCTGGACTATGTACAACTCCTACTCTAGGCAACTCGAATCAGCAGAAATGCGAATGCTTAGATGGACGGCAGGAGTATCATTAAAAGATAAAATTAAAAGCTCACGCATTCGTGGTAGCCTGGGTGTCACTGACATAAACAGTAAGCTAGAGGAACGACAGTTAAGATGGTATGAGCACATAAGACGGAGACCACCAGACCACACAGTGAAGCAGGCAATGTCTATAGAGCTTCAAAGACAGTCATCCAGAGGTAGACCAAAGAACTCCTGGATGACCCAATGCTCCAAAATCCTACAAAGAAACGGCCTAGATGAAAGCGACACTCAGAACCGAAGAAGCTATAACCTGAGAACGAGAAGAGCCGACCCCAACAGCCTACCTAGGCAATGAGTTGGGATAGTGCTAGGAAGAAGAAGAAGAAGGCGATCCTCACACCATATTAAACCACGAACGTAAATATGTCGCTTCTTTTTCCGGCCACTCTTATCTGCTCTCTATTTGGCTAATCTTGTCTTTTCCCATGACGACAGTACGGTATTTATAGAACTTTATACACTAATTTTGTTTTGGCCTATTTGGTATGAACATGTCGCTTTTTATATTTTATTTTCATGGAAAGTAAACATATTGTGGTGTGACATTTTAAATCAAATAAACAGTGGTTTGTTTGTTTTTTAAGGTCACATTCACCACTTCCCTAAATTCAATAATATTCTGCTGGCGTCCCACAGGGATCGGTTCTGTCTCCGACTTTATTTTGGTGCACATCAATGACCTTTTGTCCTGTGCACCAAAACATTGTTATGCGCATGACAGTTAAGTACAAACAGTTCTTGAGGGCTTTTTGTTTGACAAGCACTCAAAGGATGCAGAAACTCCAACGACTCCTAGGGCTTTAAAGCAGAGAATGGTAGGTTACTTCGAGAAGGTGTGTTTTTGGGTTAATAATAACTTGTCGAATTAAATGATTAAAATGCCCAACATTGGTTTTGATCCGCTTACATTCACTTAATAATACTCTAATATTTATCTATATCCCGTTCTATGTTCAGTGGCAATGAAGAGGGGAGATGTCTAGACGACACATTGCACGAACTTAATTCGACATTGACCTTCGAATGTTTTACATAAGAGCATGTGGCAGCTTTACTTATGATGGGTCTTACGTTAATAGTAAAAGCACATTGTGACATTGTAATGTATAAGCCACATCTATACAACTTTAATGCTGGCTGTGCCAGAAACTAGATTTGTAGAAAAGTCAATAGATGTCGCACATTAAAATAAAATGGATATATTAATCCAAGACACTGTCTCGATTGAATTTAGTTCTGGAAGATTTTTCCTATCGTTCATAAAGATTATGCGTTAAGAAAATAAAGATAATGATGGTAGTTCTTAGTCGAAGTATCATACAGTTAAATAAGACCGACGGGGAATGGGTTGAATTAGCTCAGTGGTAGAGCAAAGCCCCGGCATGGCTGAGGTCCAGGGTTCAATTCCTAGTCGCTAGTATTGTCTTCAAAGATTTAATATTACAATGTCCAGTTTTAAAATTTAACAATAATTTGTCCAGTTTTGAAAAATTACCTCAAGGCGCTTTGCAATAAATAAGATATCAGAGAATCCGTAATTGTACAAATTTAATACATATTATTATTATTATATTAACTATATACTCAAAACTCGATTGTTGAAAACCTTTTTTTAATGTGAATACTGCTCAAGGGTGTGTGGTACCATGGCTCCCCCATCTGTTCATTAAATACGGATAAAGCCATGCGAAGCAACGTTTCGATTCTGAACGGTGGTTTTTTCCAGGGCATACTGAGAGTGGCTTCCACTTTATTACTAGTCAAGTTATAAAATATATAAATTACGTAAACCAAAAGTACATTTTTGTTATGTTGTACTGAAGCAGGCTAAGTGTCCAAAACTCGTTAACTTTAAACTCTAAATGGAGTTAAAGTGGTGTATTCAGTTTGTTTTTTGTACAATGTATGTATGTTCGGGTAAATCAGTAATCCACATTGCGATGGATTCCTAGCAAAAAAACCTATACAGGGTGTATCGGCACTAACCCGACAAACTTTAACCAGCCATTCCTTAGCACATTTGGAGTAAAAAATGTTATTGGCACTTTGCTGTCCGGTAGCATTTTTTTTCAATTAAAAACAAAAAAATTAAAAATTTCCACACTCCATCACTGTCATTGCCATTGCTTTTCGTGTTCAACAGCTGTTATAAGCAAGTATGTCGAAAAGCGTCTTCGCTCTTTCGCACACACTAAATAATAATAGTTAAAAATGAGACGAATGGTGCCGTGCCATTTCGTTGTGATTGTAAAAGCGCGCCAATATAGGTAGATACGTACATTATTCAAAGGAATTCGAATAAAATATTGCCAGATGGGTTTTCAAACTTTTACAAAGGATAAAACAGTGGTGACATGTGGTGAAAATATGAATAATAATTTTTTTATTAAAAAAAAACGCTACCGGACAGCAAAGTGCACATAAGATTTTTTACTCCAAATGTGCTAAGGAATAGTTGGTTAAAGTTTGTCGGGTACATGCCGATACACCCTGTATAAGGTGCGAGTTTGACGTCGTGACTCGTGACGATCAGACTGTCCGAGTCACGACTCCTCGTTATGCTGTAATCTAGCTACACACTCACACACTCACGGCCGAGAAGGTTGTTAACTTTGGCAGTGAAATATTATCACAAAAAGCATCACTTGTGATAGCTACTTGAAATTTCCTTACAAACTTGCGTGTATTGTGTTATGTAACGATTAAACTGCGGACAATGTTACGTATTGCGAATAAATAATATGACGAGCGAGGAGAAATGAGATCCCTGAGGCATATGCGTTGCAAAACCATGTATGATCGTGTAAGAAATGTGGAGATCCGCAAATAATGCAAGGCTGATTGATGTAAGCGTAATGAGTAATATTAAGAAAGGGACGCTCAGATAGTTTGGGCATGTAGAGAGAATGAACGAAGAAAGGAGTGTAAGGAGAATATATGACGCAAATGTGTGTAATGTGACGGCCGGCATAGTCCAGTGGTAACGCATTGGACTGCCATTCCGAAGGTCGCGGGTTCGAACCCGGCGTGCGCAAATAAATTTTATTTGATTAATTTGTGTTATTTCACAATTAATTAATTAAAATAATATATAGTATATTTGCGGCACGTTCCAGAGTGGAAGATACTACCAGTATCGCCCTGGTGTAAGACCACCATTCAGAATTGAAACGTTGCTCCAAATGGCTTTAGCCGTGTTTAGTGACTAGATCTGAATAGCCAGGTACTTCCCCACCTTCCTCTTTCCCTTCCCCACTTACCTTGAGCCTCACAACATCCCCCAATTGGGGATGCCATAGTCTCACTGGCTCCAGACGGGAGCAGTTGGGACTCTTGTAAGGTATAAACTATAAAAAAAAATAAAAAAAATTCCCGAGAAAGACATGGTACGATCAAGTGAACTGGAATCGGGCCATAATAATAATAGTAATATTTGGATGACTTGTATAGCGGCGCTTTGTGCAAAATCACCTCAAGGGCGCTGTATATGTAATACATTTCTACAGTGATCTATCTATGTTATTACTAACTATATGTGGCGATAATATACAGTACTATACTTACCTGGTAGGTCACTTGAGATTAACACTGTTTATTTTTTATTGGCGAAATTTAGATACGGTTCGCACGCACAGGACATAATTGGACTTTCCGGTATTTATTTTAATAATATATATTTATGTTCTTTAATGAGCGTGTTTAGGAAAGAAAAAGTAAATTTAATGCTGGGCGGTACTACAGTACAAGGTTTTGATCAGAATTCACTTTCCTAAATGTGATTCGTCCCTCGGTATACTACAGATTTCATCGAGAGACATAATAAATAATAATAGAAGAATATTAATGAGATAAGGACTGTGTGCCAAGACCGAGCTGTTTGGCGAACTGTCCTCTCTGCCTACCCCTGCGGAGAAACGTAGTGGTGGTTAGTTCGCTAGAGAAGAACTTAGTACACAACAGTTTTTTTGAACAAATTACTAGTTAAAATTTATTCGAAATTTTAGCTACTTATTATATTTTTCCTTGTAGGATTAGATTTGATTTCTTATCTCCCTTGTTGTTGAAAACAGATTTTAAACTCTAGGATCTATTTATGGGAATTGTCTTCTGAATAGATGAGTTTTGAGGACTATTACGCAAAATATCCTGAGGCTTGTTACGTTTTTACTTGCTACAAAATATTTAAAACGATGTTATTTGTATCTATGTATTTTTCTTTCTCCTAAAGCGCTCGAAAACGTTTCAGAGACCTGTTTAACCCTGAAATATAAAGGCGGTTAAATTATTAAACCGACGGACAGGGCGTTTAATTTCCAGACCAATTTACGTTCAACGTAACAGTAAAGTTCTCGAGTCACGTCCTTGCTATTATTATTCCTATAGACTCAAGTGTATTATAACCCAGCGCCTTTCTAGCCGGTGAAATAATACGAAGTTATAGACCGTTAAGAAAATTTAGAAAAAATGGATGGTGCTGCTATCGTTTAAATGGTTTTAATTAGCATCATTAAGATGGTTAAAAGGAAAATGATTGCAGCTTTATAAAAGATAAGTGAATATTTTTCACATCACGGTGTTCAGAAATTAGTGGTAATTCTTGAAAGGTGATGATTATTCGTCGTATATTCTGGTGAAATTTGTTAACCGGACAACTCAATACAATGACAATTCAACACACATTTAAAATGATTTGAAGTCATGAAATAAAAACTAGGTTAAATGGGTTAGGTAGGTTAGGTTTACAAGTTAGTTTTTTTTTCATCCGTTTTAATGACTTCAAATAACTTTTAAAAGGTGTGTTGTTATGGAACTACTCAAGGTACGTTCCCTAGTGGAAAATACGCTCAATATCGCCCTGATGTAAGACCACCATTCGGAAATGAAACGTTGCTTGAAATGGCTTTAGGCGTGTTTGGTGACTAGATCTGAACAGCCAGGTACTTTCCCACCTTCCTCTACCCCACCTCCTTCCCATCCCCACTTCCTTCAGCCTCACAACATAACCTAATTGGGAATGCTACAGTCTCAATAACTCCAGACGGTCGGGAGCAGTTGGCACTCTAGTGTGGAGTCTGTTGACAGACTGTGTACCCAACAAGCGCCGACACCTTGTGGATAGGTATCATATACCAATGGCAGTGTGATGGTGTACCTTATTGCATAATGTGCCTGCCGAGTTAATGAACTGTGCGGAGGTCGTAAAACACGTGGGTTTACGAGGTCGAGTGAGAACAATCTTACTATTGATTCGCCAAGCCTTGCTGAAGCCGAATCGTTTCACCTTTATTAGCCATGGCTTAGCCAAATTTATATTTTAACCCTATGCTATCAATGGAGAATATATGATGCAAATTTGAATGGTAGAAGAAGTACCACCAACGCTACAATTCAAGACGACCGAGGAAGACATGACACCATCAAGTGAATCTGATACAGTCGGGCCATGTCAAGAGTCAGATGAATAGAATAGTATCTTTGAGACGATGTATGAATGTGAATAAGACAAGGAGTGTGTGCCAAGACAGAGTTGTTTGGCGGTTCGTCCTTCTGCGCCCCGTACCCTTGCGGCGTGATGGTTAGTTAGTTCGTTAGTTAACTGTTGTGTCCCACAAACAGTTCTCCAACTCGTCGTGGAAGGAGATTTTAAATAATTGGTTCTTTGTGTTAAATCGGGGATTTATTAATACTTCGCGTATTACAATGGTGACTCGATAGTCGACCTAACTAGGAGCTGGCTAAATGAGATCTGTAAACACCATGTTTGTCTGGGAGCATTCTACCTGGTCCTGGCGACTACTGGCTACTAGCTGCCATCTTGCGGACTTCCACGCAAACTCTATGCACTGCCCTCTATGAGTGCATCTGTGAAGCTCTTAGCTAACTTACTTCCCAACATTAACTATCAATAAACTAGGTACCTACGCACTAAACACAGGTTAAACATTCCAATCTGATTTAAGAGTTTTAAATTATCGATCTCTAGTCTAAACTAAATATCATAGTGAGTATTCTCAATATAGTCCTGATGAAAGACCATAATTTAGGATCGAAACATTCCTTTCTCTTCCCCATCTCCTCCTCTCACTACCTTCATCCTCACACACATCCTCTAGGTAATCCCTACTGACACTCATCTTACCCTTTCTTGTTGTGGTTAGTTTGTTTTTTGGTATTTGCATCTATCTATATATATTTTATTTTTTATTTATATATATATAAATTTCAAACAATAAACAAAATGAACCTTTGTCTGTCCAACTGGGAAGGATTCCCGTTTCAGGACAGCCAAATTGTGTATTTAGTACATAATATTCTTACAATGGAATGGCGATGCTGTCAAAACAAATTTTGAGAACATTGTTGATTGCATTCGAAGTGACAGGATGGTTTCTTTATCCTTGAAAGAATCGCAAAGATGTAATTTATTTCCACGGTCAATTTGGATAACATTAGTAATTGCATTCAGAACAGACGAATGGTTTCTTTCGGGACATCGCAAGTCTGAGATTCTTTCCAGGGCATTTTGGAGAACATTTACAATTGTGTAGTTAGAATTTCCACATTTATAAATCAATATAAGACATATATACATAACATGTATATGTAAAGATGAGTATCTGTGGGTTTGTTTTTTTTATACAAATCTATAGTTTTATTCCGAGATTGATGAATTTTTGTACACTTGACCTTCAAAACAGGAAGGTCACTGTCTGCATGACCACAGTTTCTAAAAACCATTCCTACCCCTCAAAGCAGATAAAGCCCGGACGTGCTTCAGCTAGCGTTACAATACTCGTCACATATTAATTTTCATGCTGTCAATTTTACACTTACAGGGCACCTAGTTAGATTTATAAACTAATACTACATTACGTCATCTTTATGCACATACGTTCACACGAATCTATTATCTTCTATTTACAAAATGTTATCATCACGCATGAATAATTTGAACAGTAAAATGATATACTGTGTCATATTGCACACATTTTTAATATACTCGTGATCATGAATCAATTGCATGTCTAATTAACTTATTGTTGATTGGCATCTTGGTAGTTGCAATTTGTCAGTGTATGGGTCATTAAATTAAATAATACGTTAGTCGTTAATGTTAACTACAAATCTGAAAATCTCTTTGTGTGTCCCGTAAGAAGCTGTTAAACTGTGATGGCGTAATGCGGTACATGTTCTAAATCAACCGATTTTCAACAATTTTTTTAACCATGAGCTATAATGGGGATTTTAATTATTATTTATTTAACCCCTGTCAGAAGGTCGGAGTATTGCCGTTTTACAATAAAATCCAAATAAAAATGGAATATTTCTGAACGCATCGGAAAATTAAAAACTGATTTTGAAAGGTGATGAAATACGCATTCAAATTTTTTTATTGGACCGGTCAGTGGTTGAGTGGGCATAGCGCTTGGGTCTCACCCGAGCGTCGCGTGTTCGATTCCTCGGCTGGCTAAGTCCTCCATCACAACACAAGCAACATTTTCGGCTTTCTGTGGTGGTAGTAGGAGATTTTCAAACATTGTTGGGTTATTCGTAACCTGGGAATGTTTGTCTTTCTTTATAAAAAATAAAAAATAAAAAAAAAACGTAATTTTTAAAATATTATATTTTCGAAAGCAAATATATTTTTTTATCAATAAATGGCTCACCTTACGTTTTTAATTAAATTAAATTGCGTACAAATTTTAGAGAAGTGTACATTTTAACTCTTCTGTGGTTATCTTATCTTAAATAAGAAAATTGTACGAATACAACATATGCCTCCTAATCTACAAAATCCAAAATGGACTTATACACACAAACACAACATTTAAACAAACGTCACAAGTACACGAACATTATACTAGGCAACATAACAAATTGTAATTGCAAAGTGAAAAGCAGTTAGAAGAAGTTTTCTTCGAGAAATTAACAAATTGTACACAAATACTGTAAGGACTGAAAATGGCAAAAGAGGCATTGGCCACGAGGGTGTATAAATATACAATCTCCTTCCTGCTAAACTTAAAACGGAGAGTATAAATGTATTTAAAAAAAAACTTTTTAATCTTAAGTTATTAAAACAATATTAGAAAACTACTTATTTAATGTTATATATTTAAGTTAAGAGAGTGAAATGTAAATTTCTTTTAACTTAATAAATAAATAAAAAAAAATAAAAATAAAATCTTCTAGATTTGAATATAAAGCGTGGTGTTTTCTATTTCTAGCACCGTTTATATTTCTCACCACGAGAGTAAGGGAGACGCAACGATTTCTATGAGGCCATATGAACTGTTCCCAAAAGAAGAAGTTAAGGCGATGCCATACGTAGTAATGCAAAATCATGTGTTTTTGGTTTGAAAATTTGGTCGCGTAGAAATGTTTTAGATGCTTTAGTTAAATACTGCGAGTAGAATACATCTTGGCCTTTGAAATAATCGAGTATTTTTTAGATAAGTATTTTTATAAGCCCAGAAAAAAATAATGTAAAGGCCTTTGAAAACTGCTTTAAAGTTCAAAATCTCCTACTTACAAACCCATTTTCGGTTATAATTTTATTTTATAATGTGGCAAATTAAATTATTTATAAAATGATCGAAAAAAATTAAATATTTATGCCTGAACATCCACAAAATAAAATAAAAGGCACTTTTTGGCCATGTTTTTTTCTTGCATAAATCAAAACCGGCGGATGGTGTTAAGCGGGAATTTAAACCTTATCGCCATCTACGTAAGGGTTGTTATTGATAGCGGCTTAATTAAAAATATTACACGACGTAATGCATCGCCTTAAAGAAGCCAAATGCCTTGCTTGCTATTCGTGGATTGTACCTAAATACTATAAAGAATAAGTTTTAGATGTATTGCAAAGTGTGCCTTAATGTCATAGAAATATGTTGTCAATAGATTTATACTAGATATAAAAATGTAATTTTTTATAAGTAAATAAAAAACATAAAAAAGCGAACAAAAAAACATGAGAACAAACTGTAAGGAAGCCAGATAGCATCTAACAACTATTTCATTTATAAAACATTTTCATTTACAATATCTGATAAATTTAGTACTCTGAGGTGTATTTTAATTTCAGCCAGCAACCAAATGAGGTCACTAAGTAAAATGAAGGTGTTGTCTCAAGTATAATCCATCTTTTGATATCGCATCGATTCTTATCATATCTGTTTTTTTAATTCCTTTTTATCTAATTCCGTATAAAGTTATTTTGAAATGATAAACCGTGTACTATAATAATAATTTCTTGATACAAAATTAATTACGTTATCAAATTCTCACTAATAATTGATAAATCAAAAATTTCATTAATGAAAACAGACTTTGATGTTTTTGATTTGCAGGTGTAATTCGCAAAGAAAAACAGTGTGTTATCAATCTCAAACTGTTCTTAAACAATAAATCTGTTTTATGAAGCAATTTGCTGCTTGAGCGGTGAACTCTGGCTTCATGAAATTTGTAATTTGAAAAGTTTTTAGTCAAATTCTTTGATCGAAGCAACTTTTTAAAGCCTGTGAGAGACCACCCTATAAGCTATATTTAAACGTTGCTTGAAATGGCTTTATCCGTGTTTGGTGACCAGATCGGAATAGCCAGTTTCCACCCACCCCACCTTCCTCTTCCCCATCTTGTTCTTCTCCCCACTACCCTCAGCCTCACAACATACCCCAATCGGGGATGCCATAGTCTCACTGGCTCCAGACGATTGGGAGCTGTTGGGACTCTTGTGGGTATTCAATATTTTAAAAAATACACATTCAATTGATTGATACCCGTGAACATAATAATATCACATATCAGAGTTTGTACGAGGGATTTTTTTAAACTAATTTCGTAGAATTCCTCTCGTTCGTTTTCTTTCGCTACATTTCAGTATTTCAGTGGCAATAAAATCCTTACTAACTCACCCGTCTACAAATGAGTGTTTTCCCAACAACAAAAATGGTCTGCTGAAAAAGACTGCATTGTACAATGTACAATGTCTAGAGTTTCATACATCGTATCTTTGGGCTACAACGCGCGGTCGAGATTGCTCTGTCAAGAAGATAAGAGCTGGCCCGCTCCCCGAGGCACCCCAGCCCGCCCTATACAAACAACAAACACCTTTATGTACCTACGCCTCTCCGCGTTATGTCTTTTGTTAACAATGTTTGCAGATCGGTTCTAGGTTTGCTAAGGAATTCGGTGGTTTCGGTGGTGACGTGGGAGGCGAACTTAAACAGTGTTTCTTTTATCAGGGCCGAATTCTATAGACGAATAATTAATTAATGTAACTTTTTTTAATGTGAATACCGAGCAAGAGTCCCAACTGCTCCCAACCGTCTGAGCCAGTGAGACTATGTCATCCCAAATTGAGATATGGTAGTGGGGGGAGGAGATGAGGAAGAGGAAAGTGGGGGAGTACCTCGTTATTCAGATCTGGTCACCAAACACGGCTAAAGCCATTTCAAGCAACGTTTCAATTCTGAATGGTAGTCGTACACCAGGGCGATACTGAGAGCATCTTCCACTCTGGAACGTGCCGCAAGTATACTTAATATTATTTTTAATTAAAAAATTTACTTGCGCACGCCGGGATTTAATTCGCGACCTTCGAATTGCTAGTCGAGAGCCTTACCACTTGACCACAGAGGCCGCCCTACACCGGTAACTTCATTTATACCTACCCCAACGAAGGGCATGTTTTTAAAAGTTGAGTAAGAACGTGTTTTACAGTTGTATTAATACTTAACTCTTTTTGGGAAATATCACTCTAAAAGCACTTTACAAAGCTCGACAATAACCAAAAATCACAGACAAATTGCCTTTAGCTATTTTTCAAATATATTTAACCGATGCTCATTTTACTTAACGATATTTGGTATCTACAAATGAATGTAAGGATAAAATATTACGAGAGTGGTAGAAGTCTGGGAAGACATGGCACGATCAAGTGAACCAATTACTTAAATCAGGCCATGTCAAGAGTCAGAATAACTGAAGGTATGTATGAGACGATGTATGAATGTGAATGAAGTGCGTGCAAATTTCGAGTTGTTTGGCTGTCCATCCTCTCTGTCTACTGCGTAAACGGCGTGACGGTGAGTTAGTTAGTCATTATTTAAAGAGGTAAGCTGAGAATGTTTCACATTTGCTGAATGAAATGTAATTTAGATTTTAGATACAAGTTACAAGCTAATTAAAATCGTAATAATTGCATCTACATAAACACATTCTTTTTTTATATATCTGATTAGACCTGAAATAAATTATTATTCTAAAGAACATGTTTTTGTAAAAATAGATTCTTTTTCTCTAAAATTTGAATTTGTGTGTGGCCCAAAATAGTATTAGACGTGTAAAACGAATTGCTAATACCATATCTAACTCAACACTTCTCTTGCTATTTGATCCGTGCCGAGATCTCGCGATAAATTTCGTACGTATTTGTGATAAGACTGATAAGCATTATGTATCTAACTTGCTTGCGAGAATGTAACATATTCGTGTCTCGTACCTCGTGTGTGGGTATTGCCTGCTTATTGCCTATTTGCTTACAAACGTTGCTACTTGCTAGTTTTCTTCTTTGTTGCGACTGTGTCTTTTTAAAGCATGACGTCCTTTAAAAGGTCACCAGACACCAGTGGCGTGCAGTCGCATAGTACATTTACACGGAGATAAATAAGTATGGCTGATTTATTAAAATCCTGTCAAAAGCGGGACAGTATGCCGTTCATAATATATCGGAACAAGTGTTCGTGCACCTGCTTTTGTCCTGATAATTCACAATGACAAAATGCTACATCTTTTTATGAAACGTGTTTCTAAATCGCCATAACACATTCGAGTTTATTAGAAAACCTGTCAATGTATTCGCTAAAGGCCTGCAGTCCCGCTTTTAACCGGAATATGAATAATTTTATATAAGTTAAGTTTTTTCCGTGTACGTGATAGTATAATAGGGCTAATTGGGGTGCGGCTATTTCTTCCAACCCAGATTTTATTGGATTACATTAGTGTGGAATTTTTTGCATTGTTTGAACGGTATGAATTTAAATAAATATATTTCTTTAATTTTGGAGAGTTTGATGGGGAGGGAAATGAAAAGAAAGGAAAGGAATGTAGATTGGTACAAATGGAGTTTGAGGAAACACTCTTTTGAAAGGGCAGCTCGTTCCTGAGCAGTCATGCTTGAACAGTAAAATAATGTATAATTATTTTGGGTAATGGGTGGGGATTTTAAGCGTTTTTTCATCACATTACAAAATTTACGGTTGTGATGAAATTTTATGTTTTTACAAATTAGAGCATGCTGAGGACAACTTTTGGAAAATACCGAATATTTACAAACCTAGATAAATAAATTAAGTTTATTATTTTTATTTTGTTTTTTTCTGTTTGAATTTCACTTTTGTTTTCAAGAATGAATTAAAACACATCTTTAAAGCGGTAATGAACAAACTTCCCGACATCCGATAGAGCTGAAACTCGGCAGATTGTCTCACTCGTTGTCGATGACTATGCATTCTATCAATTTGTGGCAATCACGTATACACACGCGACATAACGCATTTCTCTGAAATCGGATGGCATTATGTTTTAAAAAAGATTTAAAAATAGACGTATTATTGTAAAAAAAACATTGTTGAATAATAGTAATCATTGTGAGTTCGGAACAAAGACTTTATTGTAGGAAAAGTTTAAAAAATAACAGCAAACTGGTAAACAGTTATAACTATAACATAAAACAATATAACTATACTTGCTTGAAATCAAATCTTCTAGGTACTCTTTAACCTACGATGAAAGGGACATTGGATCAGGCATTGACGAGGGATCAGTTTTCAGGTTTCAGCCTAGGTTTTAAAGGCCTCGCTGGAAGGGACGACATATCTCGCTACCAGGATCAGGTCTTGAGCCTACGACTGACTTGGGAACTCTGCTCGTTCATCGGCCATGCGTCCGTTTATATAGGCCGTCCGTGATACATAATTTGGTAGGCAGCGTGGAGTTGGCCTCTGATTAGTTGGTTTATAATTTGCTTAATCAGTAGGAGATCTGCCATGTCCTACGTTCGTAGGTAGTTAGGGATGCCACCATCCCGTTACGCGGATTGATTTCTTTGGTTTGGTATTCTCTGAACTGTGCGCCGCTGCCAACCATACCCACTTGCACCGAAAGTCTACAAAATACAATCAATTTTTACATACATTCACAATAACGTAATCCGTATGATGTACTGTCTGTTATTTGTAATATTGTTATGTTACCCCTTCACGATCTCCAAAACGAAACTTATTATTATTTATTCATGTGAGTCATTAATTTAATCACCAGCCCATCTCGCGACTGCTCATGCCCATGATTAAACACCTCATTGTGCAAACCTACCAAACAACTCTTGCGTTGTCACGTGAATGATCGATGCGTCGCACGGTGGTTAGAATCGTCAAATTATTGCCAACGTCTATCAGCGCTTTTGCGAGCACTTAAAATATGGTGTACTTATGAAATATCACTGCAGAAATCATCGAATCAACCCAAGAATAATTGGAAGCGTATTCATCGTAAAAATCCTACAAAATATACATAATAATAATAAATTTCACATAAAAATCATACAATAAAACATGCGGAAACTTTGACTAGCCAACTAGGAATGGATCCTGTTTTAGGCCAGTCAAATTGACAACTTTAGTTCATATTATAATTTAGCACTTAATTTAGCACTATATGCACATATAAGCATTTACAAACTTACAAATGTGTGCTTTTGGTTAACACGTGTCCATGAATTATAGCTTAATTTTATTTGCAATATTCGCTTGTTTTTTAAAAAGATCGGGAGTTTATCAAAAAGTGAGATTTTTGTACAATGCGCAAGCATAAATTTATTTTTAAATATTAAATAATAACGGGTACCACGACTCATTGAACCAAAAATTATATTAATAATTTCACTATTTTTAATTTAGATTACAATGAATAATTATTCGTTTAAATTTAATTTCATCTAACATACTAATTTCGAGTGTTTGTGATGGTTTGAAATTTGCTATGAATTTAATTGGCATTTTCAAAATTGGAACTGCTTGCTTGAAGAATAATTCAGACAAGCGATAAAATATGTACGTATCTTAAATACAATATTTTAACAGCAATTTCAAAATTGGAATAATAATATTTCGTGATTTTTCACGACTCTAGTAATATAATATCAACCCATTAACTCAAAACTAAAAGTTCGTAAAAATATTGTACGCCTGCAAATTGGGTCAAGATTTTTCAAGCCAACTATTACACACTCCTATATATTTATTCACAGTGCTATTATACAAACGAAATATTGCATTTCGTAAAGTCTAAACATAACATATTGAGTGCTGTCCCGATAGCTTCCGGTTTGTTTTATTTGTACCTAACCTATTTTAAACACACTGTCTAAGATAGAAAAATCCTTGTTGATATTATGAAATATTGAATTCACTGTATTTTTTTTGGGATAGACAAATGTATTTTGTCCAGGTTTTCATTATTCCACCCCAGTGTGCGCCGCATTCTTATTGTTATTATTTACGATGTATTTTTCTCTAAGTTAATTTGCATTTCGCAATAGACAGCGAGTAATTTATCGACGTCTTCTGTAGTTGATTTGTCGTACGTAACCACTCTTGATTTACAGGCTATTTTAATAATAAAATACACCTACTGATGTGATAAGCGTTATCTATTATAGTGGTTATGATTCATGATTTAATAAAAAATGTAACACACCTTGATGTTAATTTTGTATGCTTATGATGATAATAAATATTATTAACTGCATCAATGGGTTCTGCACTTGTTAATGTTATTTATTATTGCTTTATATGTAAAAATATTATTAATATAATCCATATTTCCACGGACGTCATTAATTTGGATTTGAACTGGATACCATGGAACTATTTAGTGCCCAAATTTTAATTTGTTTTACTTTTTATGTTAGCGTATTTCCAGGCCAAATGAACATTGGTCTAGGTAAATGGTGTGTACTTTAACGTTCATCATCATCATATTTCCGTGGCCTCTTAGGGTCGAGGACATCTTGTCATTGTTGGACAAGTTGACCGTGTCCCGCGGAACTTCACCGGCCTTTGCCGACTGTAGACTCTGCTTCGCCTCGCTCAGCTTCTGGAGTTGGTTTTCTGAGCTGGTCTGGGACGTTTTAATCTATTTGATGTTTCTGTTTTTGATTTTCCAATATCTAATAACTAATAGTGTTTTTTTTAATTGTTTCAGGAGCGTATTGGTGGTCCCCTCGGCACAGTGCCAGTGCCAGTGCCAGTGACGTGTGGTGAGGGCGCGGGTGCGGGTGACGGTGGCGGCGGTAACATGTCGCAGCACAGCGACGAGCCGCAGCCGGGCGTCAGCTCGGACTCCTTCTGGGAGCCGGGAAACTACAAGAGGACCGCGCGCCGCATCGAGGATGGCTACCGGCTGTGCGACAGCCTCGCCAGCATGGTGGCCGAGCGCGCCGAGATGGAGAAGGCCTACGCCAAGGGGCTGCGCGGCTGGGCCAAGAAGTGGGGCGACCTCATAGAGAAAGGTAGGTTTCACATACATCCTGTACTGAACCTCGCTGTTAAGGTCAAACAATCATTGAGATAGCCAAAGGAGATCCTCTCGTAGGTTCGAGTGGTCAACCAACGTATAGTGACTAGTGACTTCAGCCAGTTCGAACACTGCTAGAAGTGGAGCGACCTTATAGAGTCACACACCCACCCTGTACTGTACAGTATATACACGTGGAATTACTGAACCTCGCTGTTCAGGTCCCGCATTTCTCAGAGATAGCCAATAGGAGATCCCCTTACAGTTTTGAATGTATTGAATGTGTGACTTCAGCCAGTTCGAACACTGCTATAGAAGTATGTAGAGGAAGGTAGGACACACCCACCTTGTACACTATGCAGGATATAAATGTGTACTATGTATACACCGATTTCCTGAACCTCCTAAGGCTAGGCTCGCAATGCATCATTTTATGAAATAAATACATACGTTCGCTTTAAACCACTTAATTTAACACATTGCTCTACCCTTATTTCATCAGGACAATATTAAAACCAACATAAGATATAAAATACTAAAATACATCAATATTTAGTTGGAACGGGAAGTCAACAAAGACGAAGGGGGATTATGGGAGAACAGAGCGGTGTTTACTGGAAATATCTCTAGAACCGGACTATAATATACATTCAATTGTTTATTCAATATAATATGTACTAGAATTATTGTTTGATGAAATGAAGGAAGGGCTCTTCTGAACCTGGTAGAGCGATGTGGTAAAATTTAAACAAATATGTGTTTATATTGTAATTGTAGCAAGCTACAAAGTAAATGTTTTTTTCTCTTGTACCTACATAGTTTTATTAAGAATTAAGGTGACTGCAGTATTAACCTATTATAAATCTACCCACAATAAAATTCCTTAGGTTCAAAGTACTCATCCTACGCCTAGTAAGCCAATTCACGCTCCGCGTATTCTATTTGTGTTTATTTACTTATCCCCTATTCCTGTTTAATGTTACTTCGCACATCGTAATGGGTATTATTTCCAGAACACCACCTGTATCGTACCATTCCTGTCTGCAAATCCTCTCTCAGCTGACGTCTATTAATTCAATTATAGCCAATTCATGCTTCGCGCATTCTATTTGTGTTTATTTACGTATCCTTTATTCCAGTGTAATGTTACTTCGCTCATCGTAACGGGTATTATTTCCAGAACATCACCTGTGTCGTACCATTCCTGTCTGCAAATCCTCTCTCAGCTGACGTCTATTAATTCAATTATAGCCAATTCATGCTTCGCGCATTCTATTTGTGTTTATTTACGTATCCTTTATTCCAGTGTAATGTTACTTCGCTCATCGTAACGGGTATTATTTCCAGAACACCACCTGTGTCGTACCACTCCGGTTTTGCATATTCTCTCTCAGCTGACGTCTATTCTTAGGTCCATCGCCGTTGAGTGTCATCGCGTTGTGACTTTGCTTCCTGAAATAGATCTTCCGAGGCATACTTCTTCTGTACCTGGCTCCCGACCTTTCCTCCGGAGGGATAGGTCAAGAATGAATTAATTTATCTCTTTAGAACTCTACACCTTTTGACTTCTCATCAAGTCTTTCGCTTCGAACGTTGTACAAGTAACTACGTTACAAGTAGTTCTCTCAACTGTTAAGTTGACCACATATCCAAAAATGTATGTTTCTACTTTTCTCTTGTTTATCAAATCAAAACCAGAATTTCATCTGAAATCGTGAATATGTACTTAAATGCCTACCTACTTCATTATAAACCATATATTTTATGCAAAGTTTAAAAAAATTAAATTAGCTTTATATACACTTTGTCCAAAGAAACGTCACTATATCAATGACAATTCTTTTTTGATCAAATAATCTTTACTGAATCATTAAAACGGCCGCCGCCATCTTGAAGGGGAAACGGAACGTGCAAACAAATTTACAGACAGAAGAGATGCAAAAAGGTCGAGTTAAAACAGCACTTCGCTACGCTCAGTCAGTTAACTTCTTAATTTCATGAAAATTAATGATTTAAAAAATGGTGTTATAATTTTTATAGAAAATTTCCCGGCTTACGAATAACCTGACAGTATTTGAATTTTTTCTACTGCCTTCGTTATAAGGCGGAAATATGCTTATGCGGTGATGGAGGATTTAGCTAGCATAGGACTGAATTCGCGACGCCTGGCATTTGTCAATTGGGCTGTTAGCAGGTCTTTATCAAACTTTTCTTCCTTGAATGTGTAATGCTTACCACCCGTTTAGCCGGTGCCGCTAATTCTTGTTCTTATTAAAGTACTAACACAGACCAGTGATAAATCACAGGATGGTCTGGATAATTTTCTGTTCAAATATTATACTTTTCGCCCGACAGAATTCTTGACTCAAATTCCAATTTTGAAAATGACATTTTAAAACATATCTGAATTCATCGAACCAGAATTCTTATCACTCACATTTGATAATTCAAAGTTCTATTGGTCGTGATGGAAACGACGTTGATAACTGATATTTGTTGTGTTGACTTATAAATTGCGTTTGATAAATTCCCTTATCCAAATAAAGTGCAATCTTTAGAGCAAAGGCGTCTGATAGGTGTGCTGTACTTGTATTGCAATGGAAAATCCTCCGAGGAACTAGTGTCATTGATCGTCACCGGTGCATAGTCGGGAAACACCCCAAATGCGCGCCCAACATATGTACACGACCCCATGTTCACTCCTTCCTCTCCTCAAAAAGACCCTTCACACAGCATACCCAAAGATGACAGGCCCAGAGGGAAATTATTTTCCTCAGGACCTCCTGTGTGACCCACCTTTCGAGAGTTTTTTAAAGTGATTTTCACTGATTTAAAACGTTTTCTTCCCCCAAAATCGTTTCCGTTATGATCAACGGAGCTTTGCAATATGCATTTATTTACTATAGAATAATTAGAACGCCATTTGGTTCAATAGTTTTACAGTAAAACTATAAAAAAGATATTACTAGCAGTAATCCTATATTTTCGCATTTGGTGTTAGTTTTTATTATCTATCGCCAAGACTTTATTTTACCCATATGTTTAATGAAATCTCCCGTTCAACAACTCCATTACAAGTGTTTTTTTTTATAATTCCTGGCAACTGGCTACATTCAACAATATTGAATGTGACTTAAACCAGCGAGGGGAGTTTGCTCGTTTGTCATTTAATACCCCCTGGACATGTCGCCAACAACGGTAGCCCGGGTTGAAGTGAAATTAATTGCCTCGGTCCACTGCTGTACCAGTTACATGTTACAGCGATTCCAAGTGAGTCGAATGGCTTATTTATTACTGGTACACATTCGTTAACGTCAATTCATCCGAAGCACTAAGCCACATAAAAATATAATCAATTTGTTTCTTTTTATATGGCTGTAAACCAGGAATGGGTTGGTAGTTCAAATTAATTATACTTGTGTAAATATATTAAATTTTACATCTCATTTGCACAACGTCAATACAAAATATACTCCAGCTTTTCAGGGTCACGTATGACAGGGCGCCCATATTTTATAATAGTATTTTTATTTCTATCATGTGGAAATTCGTAATTTTTTGACGTTAGAATGAAAAATTATAATTCTTTTCAGTTTGTGTAATATATGCCAAATGTAGCTCGAACCAATGTAGTGTAGAGGCTGAGTATTATTGTAACGGGCGAAGGTCGTACACAATAATACTGGTACTTGATCTGGTACTGATATTTATTGGGGAGCTGCTTGTAACAAAAGAGGGGCACAACTAACGTGCATCGCCTTTTATAAGATCTTGCAAGCATTCCATCTCGCTTGCACTCATCCACATTCGTACAGACATCACAGTTTGCTTCAAATATTTATACTGGAATCCATTAATAAAATCCTAAAAATAGCCAAGACGAATAATTCATATTTCGCCCCGCTATCTTAACAATCAGTTTAACTTTAAAAATTATTTTTAATTATATGAACGAGATAATTTTGAAGGTAAAATGTTCTTACAAATTCCCCAAACAAAACGAATGTATTTTCTAAATGTCGAGTTCTCTCAATTTTTGTAAGATTGTAGTAAAAAATTAAATAAAATTGTGATTAACGTTTTTGACAACATTTTTCACGTTTGATATTAAAACTTTATGATTTTGAATTTTTTTTAAATGCATACACCCGTTAGATAATATTATCTTGTTTCTAAAACAGTATATGTTTTTACGGAAAATTATGAATTAAAATGTATATAGCGTATTTGAAATACACAGAAAATATTGCAAACTTGAACAAAAGTGAGGGAAGTACTGAAGGGTTAACAGCCTACCGGAATACACCAAAACAATAGTTAAAGACGATAAATGCCTAGTAAAATAAATAATTACCAACTGTAACTTGTCGGTAATTATTAATTTAACTTTTTTTTTATTCACAGCATAAAAAAATAAAAATGGTTCACGAAAAAAATTAGCAATTTTTTATAGTATGTTTATGTTGACCAATAAATATTCTGTGATGATTTAAAATGGTTTATTTTCGATTTGCCGCCAAAACGACATGTTCGTTTTTATTTTTTAATTCAACGGCATTGACGTTTCACCGGTGACGTACATTTTACTGGACATTGGTGTTACAACGTTATTATGATGTTGTAGCCAATTGGAACCGTTTCTTTTTTTTGTACATATTTTTAGTACGGTAATCATAATCAGAAAAATCAACTAGATGTTCCACACATTTTTATCACTATTCATAGTTTTTAAATATACCCCATTCAATATACCAAAAATATTTCTGCATTAACTTGATCAAAAACCAATTACTTCTCTACCTATGATTGAATTATCTTGTGCACTTAATTAAAATGTTCATAATTACAACCCACCTAATTAAGATGCTCACTCACCCACAAACTTTCGCTTCTATAGAAGAGAAAAAAAAACTTTTGAAATATTTGTTATACAGGGTGTATCGGCACGTACCCGACAAACTTTAACCAGCTATTCCTTAGCACATTTGGAGTAAAAAATGTTATTGGCACTTTGCTGTCCGGTAACATTTTTTTTAATAAAAAAATTATTACTTATTCTTATTTTCACCACATGTCACCAATGTTTTATCCTTTGTCAAAGTTTGAAAACCCGTCTGGCAATATTTTGTTCGAGTTTCGTTGAATAATGTACGTACGTACCTACGTTGGCGCGCTTTTACAATCACAACGAAATGGCACGGCACCATTCGTCTCATTTTTAACTATTATTATTTAGTGTGTACGAAAGAGCGAAGACACTTTTTGACACACTTGCTAATAACAGCTGTTGAACACGAGAAACAATGCAAATGACAGTGACGGAGTGTGGATTTTTTTATTTTTTTTTGTTTTTAATGGAAAAAAAATGTTACCGGACAAAAAAAATGTTACATTTTTTACTTCAAATGTGCTGAGGAATAGCTGGTTAAAGTTTGTCGGGTACTTGCCGATGTACCCTGTATACAGTCAGTACTGTCCTGGTGAAATTACCACCTTTCAGAATCGAAACGTTGGAATGGCAATATCCGTATTTAGTGGCTAGATCTGAATAGCAAGGTACTTCCTAATCTTCTTCTCAACCATCTCTCTCCTCTCCCTATTTCCTCTAGCCTCACAACATACCCAAGATGAGGATGCCGAAATAATTATGTCGATGAACAGAATATAATGGAAGATCTACAGTCTCTCGTGTCTAGGATGAACGAAGTATGTATGAAAAATGAGTTAATGATGAATGTAAGTAAGTCTAAAGTAATGGTGTTTGAAAGAGAGAGTACGAAAACAGTACGCAATATAGTTGGGAATGAGGAATACTTGGAGCAGGTGGATGTGTTTGTGTATTTAGGAAGTATGTTCTAGAGAGATGGAAAGGCTGATAGAGATATTGAAAGAAGGGTAAATGCAGGTAACTCCATTAATGGAGGACTGAACGCAGTTGGCGCTAGCAAAAAATTGTACAGAGAAACGAAACTAGCAGTCCACAATGTAGTGCTTGTACCCACCCTGATGTACGGAAGTGAATCATGAAACTGGCAGAGAAAGGATGAAAGTAGACTGAATACTGTAGAAATGAGATCCCTGAGGCGTATGTGTTTTAAAACCATGTATGATCATGTGAGAAATGTGGAAATCCGCAAAGAGTGCAAGGATGTAAGCGTAATGAGTAAGATCAAGAAAGGGACGCTTAGATGGTTTCGGTATGTAGAGCGAATGAGCGAAGAAAGGAGTGTAAGGAGAATATACGATGCAAATGTGAATGCTAGCAAAAGTCGGGGACGCCCGAGGAAGACATGGCACGACCAAGTGAATCAGATACTTGAGTCGGGCCATGTCAAGAGTCAGAATAATAGAAGAGTATGTATGAGACGATGTATGAATGTGAATGAGGCAAGGAGCGTGTGCCAAGACCGAGTTGTTTGGCGGTCCGTCCTCTCTGCCTACCCCTGCGGGGAAACGGCGTCATGGTTATTTAGTTAGTTTTATGAAATTATCCCATCAGTTTTTTTTTAAATTTTGTACTGATTAAATTTATAATACTTTTACTAATGAATTTAATTTCATTATATATATTTTTGTGGGTGCAAGGTGCAATGGAATCCTGGTTCATACCAATGGAACGCTGAAAAGGGAAAATCGCAAAAAAAAAAACTGTTTGCCATTTCCAAAAAAAATCGCATAATTATAAAATATATTATATTTATATCTCGAATACTCTGATTTTTTAAAGTGTTAATCAAATAACGCAATTCTGTACTAAAGCCATAATATTTTATGAATTCTCATAAAGTAAAGATTACTTTGTTATCTATAGTTTTTCATTGCTTCAGTATTTTTGCGTGCAAAATTTTTACTATAATCTCCATTCCAATCTACAGCAATTTAATTTTTAATGTTTGCTTGAGATTGTAGTATTAGTATTAGTATTAGTATATTTGACGGCCGGCATAGTCCAGTGGTAACGCATTGGACTGCCATTCCGAAGGTCGCGGGTTCGAACCCGGCGTGCGCAAATAAATTTTATTTGATTAATTTGTGTTATTTCACAATTAATTAATTAAAATAATATATAGTATATTTGCGGCACGTTCCAGAGTGGAAGATACTACCAGTATCGCCCTGGTGTAAGACCACCATTCAGAATTGAAACGTTGCTCCAAATGGCTTTAGCCGTGTTTAGTGACTAGATCTGAATAGCCAGGTACTTCCCCACCTTCCTCCCCACTTACCTTCAGCCTCACAACATCCCCCAATTGGGGATGCCATAGTCTCACTGGCTCCAGACGGGAGCAGTTGGGACTCTTGTGAGGTATTCACTATAAAAAAAAAAAAAAAATTTATTACTTTATTCCTGTTATCAAAAATATTCACACATTGAATACCGATGCTAAATTTTCCATCAATCTCACCAATGGCGTATTTTAATTGGATTTTCTAATAATAATCTGAACCACAATTACAAAGATTATATAATTTTTTTAAACGATAAAGTAATGTTTTTAAGACAAGGTTTTTTAGGCATAGCACAAAGGATAACAAATTATTATAAGCAATAATTGGTCGCTTGAAATATCCATACAAATTGAAAATATCTTCCGAGTAAAAATATCCCCGTCAGCGGCATTTATTTTTACTCGGGAGATACTTTCAATTTGTATGGATATATAAAGATTGCAAATATCGTCGCCGTGAAGTGAAAGGTATTAGAAAAGGAACTGATGGGTATATCCAAGACATTCTAGGTTATAAATATATTCGGGTAAAACTTAAAAGAATATTTTTTTACTATATTACATGTATTTTAAATTTTCGATTTACTTGCGCCATCTCTTGGGCTAGTATCCGATTTCTGAGAGAAAAAAATGGTTTGACCAAGGATTGAACATTCCTCTACACCGCTGACACCTAACTCAAATCTTAATTGGATAGTACTTACAAAATTTATTTTGTATATTAACTGCTGTAATTTTTTTTATATCATGTCATCTTATTTCTCAAAAATTCGTGCGTGTGCATGAGTGCCGTCAATGGTTGATAGAATGCATTGTCATCGACAACGAGTCGATGTGTCGAGTCTCAGCTCTATCGGATATAGGGAAGCGAGTTAATTTCCACTTCCAAGATTGCATTTTAACCATTCATTTATTGTTTCAATCAAGGAAACAATAGAAATGCAAGTAGATGTATAAAGATAGCACCTAACAAAATTTGTCGGAGTTAGTTAAGGATAATAATGGTAATTCTTTATTTGAGATATAAGATCGATAAAAATGACGGAAAATAATCAGGTCTCAATAACTCAGTGGTGAGTGTTGTCCCGGTAAGACAGAGGTCCTGGGTTGGTTGGATCCCTATTTGCGACCGTTACCTTTTTATTTTATGTGTCTTATTGCGTTTCGTTTGGATTTACTAACATTATCTTCTTCAATGATGTAATATACCTACAGTAGTAGTCCCAGAGAGAGGTCGGAAGTACATCATCAACAAAAAAACTTCCTTCTCTTCTTCTGTATGAAAACGAAATAGACCGGTTACTAAAACGATGACATCATTTACGACCTCTCTCCGGGACTACTTATAGTTGCATTTAATGACTTGCATAGTTTTAGTCAACGAGCAATCGAGGCTATACTAATATCAACGAGAGATCGTATGTGTATCCTCGTTCTGGTATCTTCTGTCTTTTTCGTTTTTAAACAAGACGCGTGAGAAGAAAGAGGGCAAACTTCGATGACGTCCGTACGAGCCCTCGCTGGGACTAGTTTACACGTATTTGATAATAACATTTACACTTGGTGTATTTCTATATTGTGTGTTCAGCTTGCTAGATTGAAATAATTGTGAATGGACTCTGCCATCATTATAATGTGGTGAGTCACTGAATCAGCCGAGCTAACTGTTGTTTTTATCACCTTCGCCAAACACGATGTTAGAATTTTATCATTCACTCGTATTATAGAATTCGAATCATCTACCTACGACGTACCTGTGTTGTGCCATTGCTAAGCAATAATTTAATTTTTTAAAGACATACAATCCCGGGTTATGAATAACATGACAAAATTGGAAAAAACTCCTAAATGGTATGCTCTCTACAAGTCGATAATCGAATATGGAATATTAGCATGGGGTGGCGCAATACTTTCGGCCATAGATTCACTACCAAAAGTGAGAAAATTAATCATAGAAGTTATCCTTAAAGTCACTTTGAAAACAAGCATTGAATATATCTTTACAAACTATAAAAAAAAACAAACCCATCAGAGCCACTTTTCAAAAAATTATTTTACTAGATATTCGTCAATTATACATTAAGACTATTCTTTTATACATATGGAAAAAAATATCATTAAAAAAACACAACAAAATATTGATACGCGTTACTCGTCACACCTAACATGTGTGTAATTCCTCCAACAAAAACAGCATTTGCCCAGCGACAATTTTCATATATTGCTCCCAAGATATTCAATTCACTCAATATAGATACCAGAAAATCGGAAACTGAACATCTTTATATATACAAATATTCAGAATTGGCTATTGGTAAAGGGTAGGAACTATTGCAAAAAAAGTCTCGTGTCATTAAATTAAATTAACTGCTCTTTTATTTCATTATATTCATATGTTTTCTTCTTATTTTTATATCTTTTTTTCTTTCTCTTATTTCTGTATATCCTAACATCTTATCATTGTAATCTAAAGAAATATGGCTACCATAATACGGGCATGTGCCTAGTATGGTGGCTGTAGAAAACATAAAACTGTAATCATTTAAAATTTTATGAATAAAGGAAGACCAAAAAAAAAACTTCAATTACTAGATGTTCTACAAAACAAGCTTAACTAGCCTCTTTAAAAAAAAACTAAACATTACGAACATAAATCAAACGAATACTTACTGAATCCCAAAACAATAATTACATTTAATAAAGAAATTTCAGATATTTTGCGCCTGAACTATACAATAACCTACGTATCTGACGAAACAAAACAAATAAAAATCTTGAATCAATTTAAAATCGTCAGCAAACAATGGTTATTCAATAAAGGTCGTGCAATAACCGGTGAACTCACCCAAGTCTAGCGAATTTCTTATTTAATTGTTGTACTTTGGACTATGAGTAATGTTTTACCTACTAGTAAACTCATGTTATAATCGTATGTAGTACATCAATGTATGTAGTACTTGTAAAACATAGACGCTGTACGAATTAATTTCGTCAAAATTTTGCCTCATTACAGGTTCGCCTAGTGGGGGAAGTTATGTCCAACTTAAATATACCTTAATTTTTTGTCTTTTTATTATTACTGTGCCATCCTACATTTTTTCTATGACTGTTCTTATATATCTAATGTTACCTTGAATAGTATGTTGTTAATGGTTCCATGATAACTCAACACAGTGACAACTCAACACACTTTTAAAAAGTGATATAAAGTCATTAGAAACGATGATTTTTTTTAACCTAACCTACATAACCCAGTTAATAAAGTTTTTGTATCATCACTTTTCATGGCTTTATATAACTTTTTAAAGATGTGATGAACCATCATTCTGATGATTTATCCGGTTACCGTTGTTAATAGTATGATATGAGTATTTTGGAAAATACCTTTTTATAATCAAATACACCCTTATTTTGTGTAAAAACACAAGTTTTAAATTGATTCATTTACCGACCGGTTTCGCTTTGCTCAAGCATCATCAGGGTACAAATTAATAATATACGATTATTTTGAATATAATTTTAAATAGATTGCTCTGACCTGTTTACTGAGAAGAAATTTTGCTTTAGAATATTAGAAGAAAAAATGCTTTATTTTAACACCAAATGTATTTAATGAAAATATATTACGCGGAAATATCAACCCACAATCCACGCAACGCCCGGCCGATAAAGATAATAAACTTAATTTATCGATAACGCGTTCGACGGATTAAATTCCATTCTGATGGGTTCATCGTATCAAATAAATATTTCGACATACGTTTATTTTTGTATTTTTGAAAATTATTTTTAAGTTATATTTATAATAACTGCCCCGAGCTAAATAGGCGTAAGTGACAAATAATCTTAGCTTTTCAGGAGAGTGAAAGCGGTCAAAAATGCTTTTACATAAATGAAGAAATATTAATCTCTCTGCTGCAGTAATTATTCAAACTGTATCAAAGTTTCTTGCTTAGATAGCCCTGCCTTAGAATAACAAATAATTATAAGCAATAATTTGTCGCATGAAATATCAATACAAATTGAAAATATCTCCCAAGTAAAAATAAATGCCGCCGATGGGAATTGAACCCGTGCCTTATGATGTACGGTCAGGTGCTCTGAAACCACTGAGCTATGTCGGCTTATTTCCAACCCGCCAAATAATTCAATATGTACAAGTACCTCAATCAACAATTTCTGTTTTTTATATTTTTTCCACCTGTAAACAACCAACTTTATTTTTGTAGGAAATGCTTTGTTAGTGCTAAAATTTCTCACTAGATGGCGTCGAGACATATTATATCTTCAGTTATTGGTGAAATATTTTTGACTTTTTGCTCGGGAGATATTTTCAATTTGTATTGATATTTCAGGCAACTAATTATTGCTTATAATTATTTGTTATTCTTTGTGCTATGCGTAAAACCTTGTCTTATACACATTAGTTTATCATTAAAAAAATCACTGCCTTAGAATGCATCATAGCGTTCACAATAAATGAACAACTCACTTCCTAAATTCCTTTGACCCGCCCTAAAATTTCACCCATTCCGATGGCGATATAATAAGGAACTTTATTGAAAAATATTACGGCTTAACCCTGCAGGCTTCGGAAGGACATTACTAGCCACAAACATCATATTCTATTAGAGCCTCTAAAGGACAGATCTGACCGGGGCGTCAGTACATTACAAAAGTATTTTTACGTTTTTTTTTCAATAATGCGTAGGTATGTGACATGTTCGTCATTGGAGATAAATAATTATTCTTCACAGTTTGTATCAAATATTTATATATTATTACATGAATTTTAAAAATGGTCTAAGTCAAGGCTGCCCAACCTTTTTGACAGTTGGGCGAAATTGACGATTTTGAATCACTAGCGGGCCACTGAATACCTGACGGTTCCTATTTCCATGGGGGGGGGGTTGTTAGAGAATTTCTATAAAACATAATTCCCCACAAAATGAGTGCTCCCCACAAAGTATTTGAAATCCATGGGGGGGGGGGTAGTTACGGAACTTCGCTAAGAAAAAATTCCGCGCACCCGAAAACATCATATGTGATTCCCCACAACAATTTTTCGAATTCCATGGGGGGGGGGGGGTGGCTACAAGATTCCATTTCGGACGCAAAAAATATTATGTCAAAAGACGGTGTATTTTTGTTTAAAAAGTAAGTTCAACAAGTTAGATTTTTTCGTCGCTGATTCTCGTTCTGAGTAGCCTAAATAGCGATAAATCGCCTTCGTTGGCAACACTGGTGACCGCGCGCAAGCTGCATTGTTTGTTTTACAGCGGGCCCGCGACACTTTTTTTAAATTGGCGGATTGGCGGGTTTTTTGAAAATGGTTCACGCGGGCCACTTATAATTCATTCGCGGGCCACATGGCCCGCGGGCCTGGGGTTGGGCAGCCTTGGTCTAAGTGCATGATTACGAATTTCAGCATTTTTTCATTGACAGTTGAAAGTTATTTTATTATATAAACGGCATAAAAGTGAAGTGACAGTTTTATTACTTATTACTTACACAAAAGGAATATGTTTTATAAATATTGGATTATTTCAAAATTAAGGACGTTCCCAGTCAAAATGTCCTGGTAAGTTTTTTTGTTAACATTTTCATGTCTGATATTAAAAACGTATTTTTTAGAAAGATCACTGTTTTTTTTAATGCAAGTATTTCAAAGATAATTTTATCTACTTTCTAAAATAGTATTTTTTTTAACGAAAACTTCAAAAATAAATAATATGTAGCACATTTTAGATACCTAGGGAGCATTCCAAATAAAAAAGAAAATTCACCATGTCGTTTGGACTTATTAGTAAAAATATTTAAAAACCTGAAGGGTTAACATAGTCATGCTGATTCTGAATGTATACATTTTATTATACAATTATACATATATAATTATACATAATTACGAGTAGACGAGTTAATAATTACGTAAATGCGAATGATAGCAGAAGTTGGGGACACTCCAGGAAGACATGGCACGATCGAGTGAATCAGATACTTGAGTCGGGCCATGTCAAGAGTCAGAATAATAGAAGAGTTTTTATGAGACGATGTATGAATATAAATGAGGTAAGGAGTGTGTGCCAAAACAGAGTTGTTTGTCGGTCCGTTCTCTCTACCTTTCCTCTGCGCGGAAACGTCGTGATGGTTATTTAGTTAGTTAGAGTTAATTCAAAAAACCGATTGAAATGCAGACAATTTTGTGCAAAGTTGTGATGTGTAGACTCGCACATGGATTAGCACTGCTTAATTAAAAATTATTTCAAAAGAACTCACGTTTTTGGAAATCTTGTTAATCTTAGGATTTTATGTCGACGTGAGTGGGATTGATCTTATTGTTATTCGACTAAACCGAGGTACGTATGACGTCAAGCGTATCCCGTCAGATTTCGATCGTTTCGGCGGGCTTTGAAAGTGCAATCCACTGGGGTATTTTGAAGGCCGAATGACGTGGACAGGGAAGAGATGAAGTAGAATACCTTATTCAGATCTACATACAATAATAAGAACTCTTTTGTGAATCATATAAATTAAGTAATTTTGCAACAATTATTTAGAGAGTCTCCTCATACATTAACCATTGAATTATATGTCTCTGAACCATTTCAAAATGCCTGTTTCTGCGTGTTGTTATTTAGAACCGACCGCGACCTCGCGAACTTTAAACTGGAGAAGCGGAATCTGGTTTGATTTGTGACAAGAATGAATTCCATCGAAGACTCCACTCGTTGTGAAACTAACTAGGCTTCATACAAACCTATGAGATTCAAGAGAACTTACCAATATTACATCATAAATTTTGCGAAACCTACATTCTAAATTTTGACTGGTTTTTAACATATTTAGCACAATGATTTTTATTCCATTTAAAAAAAAAATTATATTTGATTGGTTAAAACCTTTGAAACTGTTATAAGAAGTACCTATTGCTTCGACTAAATACTAATTAAAATTTTATCAATGATTCTGCGAAATATTAAGAGCTTAACTAACTAACCATCACGCCGTAGGCAGGGTGAACGGACCGTCAAACAACTTTGTCTTGGCACACTGTATGCATCGTGTCATACATACTTTTCTGTTATTCTGACTCTTGACATGGCCCGACTCCAGTATCTGATTCACTTAATCATGCCATGTCTTCCTCGGACGTTCCTGACTTCTACTATCATTTGTTTCATATATTCTCGTTGCACTCCTTTCTTCGTTCATTCGCTCTACACGCTGAAACCATCTGAGCGTCCCTTTCTTAATCTTTCTCATTATGCTTACATCAGCCTTTACACTATTTGCGGATCTCCATATTTCTCACGCGATCACACCTGGTTTTACCACACATTAGCACACAGGGATCTCATTTCTACAACATTCAATGTACTTTCATCCTTTCTCTGCCAGTTCTATGCCTCAAGGTCGTACATCAGGGTAGGTACCAGCACTTCATTGTGGAATGCTAGCATCACAAGATGTTTAGAGCCATTAAAGAATTTCGATTACATAATCTAGGTATCTTTTAATTAGATGCTTCTTCCATTGAAATCGTGATCAATTATTAATTTTCTTAATTTATTCCTGTCCATTCTCTGATGTCACTACCAGGATTTTCCAATGTACCTCGGATGTCGTTTTCCTTATGGTATAAATTTTTAACAACTGACATCATTCATGTTTAACCCCTTCAGCGTTTCAGGGTCATATATGACCGGGCGTCCATATTATATAAAAGTATTTTTATCTTTATTCTATCGTGTGGAAATGCTTAATTTTTGACGTTAGAAAGATAAATAATAATTATATCCAGTTTACCTCAAATATTTATACCGGAATTCATTCATAAAATCCTAAAAATAGCCAAAATGAATACATAATTCCTATTTCGCGCCGCTATCGTAACAATTTGGTATAAATTTTAAAAAAAATATTATTTTTATTATATAAACGAGATAAAAGTGAAGGTAATAATAATAATAATAATTGGATAATTTGCCGTTTTGTGAAAAATCACCTCAAGGGCGCTGTACAATTTATTTCCTAGGATCTACATTTGTTATTTAGAAAAGATACCAAAACATACTTACCTGGCAAGTCACTTCCGACAAACACACTTATATTAAAAAGTTTATGCTTATAAAAGATAAAACTGCACGCAGAGGACACTATATCAAATAACACTGGTCATCGCATGACCTTAAGGCGATGCCATACGTAGTAATGCAAAATCATGTGTTTTTGGTTTGAAAATTTGGTCGCCTAGAAATGATTCAGATGCTTTAAATAAATACCACGAGTATAATACATCTTGGCCTTTGAAATAATCGAGTATTTTTTACATAAGTCTTTTTATAAGCCCAGAAAAAAATAATGTATAGGGCCTATGAAAACTGCTTTAAAGTTCAATATTTCCTACTTACGAACCCATTTTCGGTTATGGTTTTACTGTATAATGTGGCAAATTAAGTTATTTATAAAATGATCGGAAAACATTTAAATATTTATGCCTGAACATCAACAAAATAAAATAAAAGGCACTTTTTGGCCATGTTTTTTTCTTGCCTAAATCAAAACAGCTGGATGGTGTTAAGCGGGAATTTAAACCTTATCGCCATCTACGTAAGGGTTATTATTGATAGCGGCTCAATCTAAAATATTACACGACGCAGTGCATCGCCTTAAGTCTGCTATAGTTTTTATTTTAATTAAACTGTATTTTAACTGTTTTAAAAAGCCTACAAATTGTTAGTTGTTATCATTTTTATTTATTTATTTTTAATTATTATTTTTATTTATTTTATTTTATTTTTAGTATTTTTTTTTTTTTTACATTTTGTTAATTTAAATTGTCGACTGTGAAAGTGTAGGTTTCTGAAATTATGGATACGACTGTCTGAAAAGGTGCGTTTTAAGTTTAGACCTAAATTCTGTCGAGTCTGCGATCATTCTCAAATCATGCGGCAGTCCATTCCAGGCTTTAGGTCCTGACACGGCGAAAGCACGCTCACCGAACTTAATATCTGGTGTGCGCTTTGGTTCCTTCAACCTTCCGATAGCTGATGACGTTGCTGACCTAAGGGTTGACTGTCGGGAATTGGAATCTTCTGGAATACACAATTCTGATAAGTAAGCCGGAGCCATTCCGTTAAGTGACTTAAATACCATCCAGCATACCTTGAACTGGATTCTTTCAGTACATTTGAGCCAGTGCAGATTTTTGAGATGCTCTGAAATCTGGGAGTATTTAAATACTCCGGTGATAAGCCTTGCCGCGGCGTTGAAAACGGATTGTAATTTGTTGATTTGACAATTGGGGAGACTTGCATATATTCCGTTGCAATAATCTAGACGTGAAACAACATAGGAATTGACTAACAATTTAGTCGCCTCTGTTGGCAGGTTTCTCCGCACTGCTTAAATTTGCCTTAATTGAAAGAACCCCGTGCTTACAGTTCTGTTCACCTGAGTTTTAAGGGAAAAATTAGCGTCCAGATTGACACCCAGTAATTTGATGCAAGTTTTTGGAGTGATGTCACTTCCTGAAATGGTTATTGGGGAGTTTTCAATGTTATGCTGACGTCTGCTTGTAGCAGTCCACAGAAACTCAGTCTTTGTGGGATTCAGTTTCAATCTATTTGAGGTCATCCAGCGAGTAATTACTTCTATTCACTCAGTTATACGAATTTTTAGACTGTTTATTTCTTCTGGTAAGCAGTAAAAATAAACTTGCTGGTCATCAGCGTAGCAGTGAGATAGAAGGCCAAATGATTCGATTATTTTAGCGACATCATTTGTGAAGAGGATGAAGAGTAGTGGGCCCAGAACGGACCCTTGGGGTACTCCAGATGAAAGGGTTGCATAATTTGATAGGTAGTTAGAAGTTTCCTTACAAATTCTTCAAACAAAACAAACGTGTTTTCGAAATTTCGAGTTCTCACAATTTTTCTATGATTGAAGTAAAAATGTGGCTAGCGTTTTTGACAACATTTTTTACGTTTGATTTTAAAATTTTATTATTTAGAAATGGTAATGTTTATATTAAATACATACATTGAAAGATAATGTTATCTTGTTCCCAAAACAGTATTTGTTTTTACGGAAAATTTAAAAATAAGGTGTATATAGCGTATTTGAAATACACAGAAAACATTGCAAACTGAACAAAAGTGAGGGAAGTACTGAAGGGTGTACCTATCCATCTTCCATCGTTCACATTGAAAATACCTTCCTCTTTAAAAATTTTGCAAAATGAGATGCTATTAAACCAATTCTTGCGCAAAATCGGCCAATTCGCCTTTTTCCACTTTTATGAGACAAATCTTATGATGCTTCTACGCCTCCGAACCGTACAAGTGCGAGACGAACCACAAATTATGGTAAATGAACAGCACAAGAAATGGGAATGAATTCTGTTTTTGTACTTAGAAAAAATCACGACATGATCTCTTCGGCAACGGTGCACAGCCATAAGAGAAAACTTACTGATATAAAATTTAACAAATTTATTAAAAATCTGGTCAAATCATTCGTATTCCTGTTGAAAACAGGACTGCAGGCCTTTAACGAATGAATTGACAGGTTTCACAACAACACTAAAACACGAATGAGGTATGAGGATATAGGAACACGTGTTAATAAAAATTGTAATATTTTCGCATTTTGTTATTGTATTTATAAGGATAAGCTCAGCTGCATGAACACGTGTTCACGTGTTGACCGGGATGACCGGCTTTTGTTTCGTGTTCCTCCTAAAATATGATTTCGATCTACTTCTTCAACTCCTTATCACTATATGGTCGTACCGCCAAATTGGGGGCGAAGCGCGGGTGTTTTTTTAAAATTTTGGTGCCAAAATTAGACATTCCGCAAAATATTCATATCTTATGATCTGTTTGATATTTTTCGATGAAACTTTCAGTGTCTTACTTTAAAAAGATGTCTCTATTTATTTACTTAGCAATGTATGTGTAATTCCTTTTTTTACGAACAAAAACTTTCTACTTTCTTGGGAATCATGGAAAAAACAGTATTTCACAATCGAAATAACATATCGAAATTTATTCATACAAAATTACAAGATTATTTAGAAATTTTCAATACATATAAAAAAAAACTATAACCTAATAGTGCTTCAATATGTGATACGGAGCATACGCGACAACGATTTTATTTCTTTGTTGTGTTTCAAACTCATTGTATCGACAGGTAGATATATCGGGTACAGCCGACAATAGAAAACACATGACCCCGCACCCATTTAGAACCCCTTGTCTACAAGTTTCCCGCTCCTTACCGCTTTGCGCAACAAAACGAGTTAACTCGTCTCCCGCGTCTTACTTTAAAAAGGCGTATGACGAGTTTTCTCGTTTCCCGCAAAGAATGTGTTAATATACCCACCCGCACAAGGTCCCCAATATGGCAAAGGTCCTGAGGAAATCTTCAAAGTCTGATGTATGGAACTATTTGATTAAATACAGATTCATCTCGTGATGTAAATATAATATACCATAGTAGTCACTAATTAGTCTAGGATGAGCTGGGAAATGAATATCCGGCAGAATTGATTTTTTGGATGTTAGTGAATTGTATGACTTATGATTAATTTTCTCTGGAAAACTGTATGAAGAAGTTATGCATTTCGCATTAACTAATGGTTTTGTTTCGTTTGTTTTCCTAGGTCCTGAATATGGTACAATGGAAGCGGCATGGAAAGGCGTCCTGAATGAATCCGATAGATTATGCGACCTCCACATTAAAGTTAAAGACAACCTCTACAATGACGTTATACAACAGCTCAAAAACTGGCAGAAAGACACATATCATAAGGTAAATATTACAAAAAAACTTAAATACATTGTAACTTTGGACTGAAATTTGTTTCGCTCGTAAAAGATGTAACCAAAACAGATATTAAAATATGGCTTACCAAAAGTTGGTATAAAATCTGCACAGCAGTAATTAAAAATAATGATTTAAATTTTTTATATAATACTAGTGAGCCGAGGCAGCCGTTGTCCTGCCACAGACCGCCTTCTATGTAGACAGCATTTTATAGACCTTATTTAATGTAGCTTGCCTTTTATCTGTTGTCGGATATTTTATGCATTTGACATACATAGAATACATGCGCAAGTCACATCCATCGTAGATATTGTTTTGACATTTCAGCAGATTGTTCAGTAAGTAAAAAAATAAGTAGAAATGCAACCGGTACCGTTCTGTATTCTTAAAATTGCCTTGAAGTATGTCTTTCACAGTTTGACAGATTGCCGCACGAAAACGTTCCATATAAAACACTTTCGAAATACTTTTTTTTCATTTTTTATTCATATCTCATTCGAGTGTAATAAATAAAATGAATCTTAACTGATAATGAATAAAAAATAATTGTTATAAATTGAGGTAATTAAGATTGATTCTTAAGTCTAAACAATATTGTTGTTTAAATTATAGTAACGAATTTTAACTTAATGTAGTGCGTTTTGGTGAACGATATTTTTTGTCAATATGAATACATAAAGCTTACACAACTTAAAAATGAATTATACCCTTTTTTATCCTATAAAAAATCCTTAAAATCGAATTAAAAATATTGAGTGGGGGGCTGGGGGGGGGGGGGGGGGGGGTGTAGAGGAGTTAAAATTTGTGGTTGTATGTATTTTTGAAAGATAAAGTTGAAAAAAAAAATTCGTTGAAAAGGATTATAAATAATTATATAGATCTCGATACCAGCGCCACATATCGGTTCCAAAACTATTATATATTTCAAGCTGGAACCAACCATACACATTCACAAAATTTCATTGAAATCGGTTGGGCGGTTTCGGAGATTAGCGTGTACGAACACAGAGACATGTGATTTTTATATAAGATTAAAAAAATATATGAGTATATACTCTTGTTTTTAATAATACTTTTAAAAATAAATTTCGTGATTTTTCAACGGCCAACCCTAGTCTTATTTTCTATCTATTTATGTAAAGAAGAGTGTCTGTGTGTTGGTGGCGGGCGGCCAGGCAGCCGCGGATATCGGGCGGGCGGATGGATTTGATTTGCATACAAATCTATAGTTTTATTCCCATATTGATGAAATTTTGCACACTTGACCTTCAAAACAAAAGGAAACAGGTCTACTTGTGGAGTTCAGCTTTAAATAGATAAAATTTTATAATGTTGGTTGCAGGAGAAATTAAAATATTTAAAAAATGAAAAGAGTTATTCTACACGGGAATTTTTGTAATTCTTTAAAAAATACATAAATAGGTGTTTTTTTTAAAGAAAGATAAATATCCCGGGGTTATAAATATCTTGACAATATTTGAAAATCTCCTACTACCACCACAATAAGCGGTAAAAGTTGCTTGTGTCGTGATATACGACTTAGCCAGCCTAGGAATTGAACTCACGACGCCTGCCCACTGACCGGTCGCAATATGAAAAGAAGCTCCGTAGCGATCTGACACGAGTGGCTTTATGCGAAAAAGGGAGAGTTTACAACGAAGCTCTTAGCGGCAAAATCATATTATATTGTCACCTCAATGGTTAGTTACCGTCCCTTTATGATGAAATTTCACTCAAAACCAAGGAAATTGATTTCCGCTGAGATGGGCCCCCGTAAATCACTTCTAATGAAAGGTGTTCGCTGGAAAATTGGTCCATTATGTGTGAAAAATCAATGTGCGATAGGGTGGGCATACGGTTACAAATAACGGGGCGGAGGGCGGAAGGTTAACAAAACGTTATTTATCGCACCGAATTCTGAACCTTACATTATGCTTCAGGACCAAAGTTCTCTGAATGCCTGGCATTCGGCTACAGAACGTCCGCTAGAAGTTTTAGCTTGATGTATTAAGTATAGGTTCTTTGTTGCAATCGACCACAAATTCGAGGGTTCAGTATTTCAGCTCTGATCAGTGAATTTTGGTGTGTGTTGTTTTTATTTATTTAAGCAAATATTGTGATTCGGCAATCATATCATTCTGATTTATTTAACAGTTACACAAATCACAAATCATGAACACAAATCTGTTCACTATTTTACAAACTTTTGCGGAAAAATAAAATTGTTTAAAGAAATTAGATTCTTTTCAAAAGCTTTTAAAATACAGTCAAATATTAGGAGAAAATTGTAAAATTTTAATCAATCATACTAATTTCGGTTGTGGATCTGTCAGTCGGTGAGTGGTTGTAACTCTTGATCAATGTGGTATTATTTATTCTAATCGCATTATTTATAAACGCGGTGTAAATATTACGAGGCGCCTAAGGTGAGTATAGTGAAAAACTTAAAACGGTCTTAAACCAGGCTCAAGGCCGGCTTTACCACACCAACGTTAAACTGGCGTGTAAGAATCTAATTAGTAACAGTCTACGTGTTCAATGAACACGGATTTGTTTTGAATTTAAGTGTCATTTAAGAAATGTGAACTGATTGTGTCGAGAATCCAGACACGCGATTAAGTACTTACCTACAATGTAACATTTTTTTTAATGTTTAAATGTCTTAATCTGTAGTAAAATTAAAATTTCCTGATTTTACAAGGGTCTGCCCTTTTTATCTATCATGTAATTTTCAATCCTACAATTATTATACCTAATAGCCCGCTAAAAATAAACGGGTTCCATGGCGTGATTTTTATAAACTGGCTAAAGGATAACTGAAAAATATTATTTTTACTCAAGCAACATAAATAAGATCAACGATATGAAATAGAAAAAATAATCAAAAAATTAAAAGCTTAGGTTGCAACCAAGACTCGAACACGGGACCTTCCTGTACCTAGGAGGAACCAACCTAATGTCAAGCCTGTTCCGGATTTTGAGGCCATTATCAAACTGTCAAACTGTAAAAATAACAGAAATACTTGCAGAACTTAATAATTATTATAACATTATTAAATTTGATTTATTTTAAATTTATTTAAAAAAATTAAATGGAGTTCTACGAATTAAACACTAAAACAATAAATCAAACCTGTTCACTCAACTTAAATACAGCGAAATTTATAACAATCCGACATTGAATCGTTTAGTTCTGACCTTGCACTGTAGATAAGTAAGTTAATCGATATCATAATGCTCTCAATAATAAATCATAATATATTATGGTTCGTATACATTTTCGAACTTAATCGCGAACCGAGCCACGAATTACGGAAAAGGAAAGAAGCAACTGCAAGCGGCATTTCGCGCCATTTGCGGTTGCTTCCGTTGTTTATGTCCCTTTCTCATAAGTTGAGGTTCAGTTCGGCAGTTCGGCTCGCGTATGTATACTTAGCATTATATCATAAAATATTGTCTTTATCAATTCTGTACTAGTATGAGCAGGTTATACTCGCTTCAAACTAGAGTTATATTCCAATAAATTGAAACAGATTCGAAGAATCCTTCTGAAGGCATTTAGTGCCCTAGATACGAACTTCAATACTTAAAACCCATCACCGATAATAGCTGACTCCAAGAAGTGTATTAACTGTCAAACAATCAGTCCTTGTACAAATTTCTTCCGAATTTCTCTTTACAATATGTGTGTGAAGGAGCGTAAACTCTCGTACTTATCTACATATTAACATACTCATACTTATCTACATATTAACTTCAGGACGAGAGACTTTAGGTGTCACGTAATTTACGCAGTAGTAGTAGTAAGTAGAAATCTGTTTATCTGAAGCAGTAAAAACTCTCGATCGGTGATCTCTGTCTTCATGAAATTTGTACAGCTTTTTATTTTTACCTTTACTAATAATATTTTCGTAACGCATCTTCATTTCCATTATGAGCAATGGAATTTTGAAAAATGTAATAAAAGAAGCAATATTTTTTAATTGCTTAGTAAGAAAAATTATGAGAAAGGAATATTACGGACACGAGTCTTCATTTATGGAGTTCGAGAGAACGCGAATAAATAAAATAAATATGTAAAAAGTTCTATTAAAAATAATAAATATAAAACTCGGACGTTGCCGGCTAGTTAAGGTTTTTTCTATATTTGGATACTCTTCAAGAACCCTTAAAGGTCAAAAGTCAGACAAATTGAAAAAAAAAACCTTCCTATTTCAATGGTTTTCTTTGGGAAATGTAACCTCTTTAGTGTTGATGTCTGCCTAACTGCCTACTTTATTAGGCACTTTGATCGAACACGCACCCGCGGCAGTTGAGGGGCGCTGTCTATTACTTAATTAATGAAAAGTGATTGTCGATCTTACTTGCCGCGATTTCATGCCACAACAATCAATAGTGGATCGCCCCCACGGACAAGTTACAATGATGATAAAATCATTATAGAGGTTTCCTTTGTTTTTGGAATCATTGGGAAGCATTTTTAATTCCCGTTGATTATGATACCCATAAAATACACCACTTATTCTAGGCCATTTACCTAAACATAAGGTGTACCCCAAGGATTCTTTTTAGGACCGACTTAATTTTATACATGACAGTATTATGCAATTTCACTATATTTTTTGCATTGAAGAGATAAACCTATTGAAGTGTGCGTGTTCGTCCGTATGCCCAAAATAAGTACTATGTATCCTTATTCCTGCTGAAATTGATAAAACATTTTCAAATATCGAAATTCTTTCTTGAGCAGATAAATAAGTCTTTCTGGTCCTTAGCTTCTTTCAAATCGGTAAAGACTAGATGCCATGATTTTGGACTAGGTCTTTAAATAATTTCTTTGTTAGTGTAATTCCTTCCTTATTCTCTCCTTCGTTATTTCTTCCATCGCTGTTGAAAGGAAACGAGGCAATAAGGTACGAAACTTGAAGAGGATCTAAGAAAATAATGTACCCAATATTTCAAAACCATGTAGGACGTAGGTATAACAGTTTTACCGATGAGGAGGTCCGAGCAATGCAAGGCCGGTAAGGTTACTTATTGTAATTAACCAGGCTGAGAGAACGTTTTGATGCTTTGCATTTTTTTATTATAAAAGAAAGGCAAACATTCCCGGGTTACGAAAAGCCTCGCAATAATTTGAAAATCTTCTACCACCACAGTTGCCGGAAAATTTTGCTTGTCGTTTCTCCGAAATAGAAATGTGGCCACTTGATGGAGGACTTGGTTACCCGATGAATTGAATTCACGATGCCTGGGTGGGACCCAGACGGGATGCCAACTCAGCCACTGATCGGTCAACTAACCATCACGCCGTTTCCCCACAGGAGTAGGCAGAGAGGACGGACCGCCAAACAACTCGGTCTTGGCACACACTCCTTGCCTCATTCACATTCATACATCGTCTCATACATACTCTTCTATTATTCTGACTCTTGACATTGCCCGACTCAAGTATCTGATTCTCTTGGTCGTGCCAAGTCTTCCTCGGGCGTCCCCGACTTCTGCTACCATTCACATTTTAATCGTATATTCTCCTTACACTCCTTTCTTCGCTCATTCGCTCAACATGCCCAAACCATCTAAGCGTCCCTTTTTTGATCTGACTCATTACGCTTCATCAGCCTTGCATTCTTTGCAGATCTACACACTCCTCACACGATCATACATGGTTTTACCACACATTCGCCTCAGGGATCTCATTTTAACAGCATTCAATTTACTTTCATCCTTTCTTTGCCAGTTCCATGCCTCACTTCCATACATCAAATGTACAATGTATAATAAATGGATGGAGACAGAAGAGAATAAGTGAGGAGTGAAAACATGGTACGATATAGTGAATCAATTACAACCAAAATATTGGGTCATATAGTTATAAAAGTACATTATTTTACCAAAATTACAAAAGCAAGGAGTGGGTGTCAAGACAAGAATTCTATGGCATTTCATCATATCAGCCTACTCCTCCGTTGAAATTGCTTGATGGTTATATAAGTTATAGATACTTAGTTTATTTATTTGGCAGCATTCCTCCGCAGAGGTGCAGTTAATTGATTGTATAATTCCGAGAATTTTCATCGCTGTTGCTAAACCTTTAATGTGCCACAATCCGAGGCTCAGCCTGTCAAGTGGCCGCATTTCTATTCCGGAGAAACGACCGATAATAGCGCTGTGTAAATCTGCTTTTTACACGCAGGCGATTTATCAAATTCCTGGCTGAATCGTGCCGAACCAGCAGAACCGCCCATAGCGTGTCGCTTCCGCACTAAAATCAAAATATAAATTGGGTTGTAGGTGGAAATTTCTCTGGGAATACTGTACATCAGTAACTAACTATATTTTATTGAAGAAGAAGATAATACTAAACCAAACATGAAACAGAAAAAGTCCCAGAAAACCTTCAAAAGTTTTTCCAATAAAATTTAAACTTTTAGAAAAAGTCGATAGGTGTCACATATAAATAAAAAACGGATACGTTTATCTGAGACACTATCAGGGTTACACATCATTCTTTAGAACTTTGTTATCATTCAATAAGATTGCTGACAAAAATATGGGAAAAATTAGTTTGCAATATGATATTGTTGATTGACAAAAAAGACGTACGTTAGTTCCCAATTTTGGAGTGGTTAAAGACGTTGTCCCGGTAAGACATTATCCTGGGTTCGATTCCCCTGAGTTTGAGACCTTTATGTTTTTATTTTTATGTGTCTTGTTCTGTTTCATGTTTTGTTTGGATTTATTAGTATTATCTTCTTCTTCAATGATATATTAAATTGATGGGTATATCCTTCAAAAGTTATTCAAAGAAAAGTTGCTCCAACTAAAATTAACTATATTTTTTATTATAAAACATAGATATTACAAGAATTTTATTATAAAACTGAGATATTACAAGAATTTTATTATAAAACAGAGATATTACAAGAATTTTACTAGAAAATAACCCAAAAAGTTGTTGTGCAAAGCATCCAAATGACAGCTTGTCTTCCATTTTTCTCAATCAATTGATTTCCTCGATTGTGCAATGTCTAGCTGGGTATCTCCGACGCTTTACTCCATTCACTCGCTTATCACTCCTCTATCCATTCATCAACTCTGCGTGTCCAAATAAGCGGTTTGTGTGTTATTTCGTCGGGAAATGGATCGATTGGCGTTGTAATCATAATTTTGTCATTTTTGACGGACCTTCGTCGCAGTGTTTGTGATCCTATTGACTCTGAACGAACGAAAAATGAAAAATTAACCAATAAAAAACAAACTACTATAACTACTACTACGATACTATAGCAAATTACTATAACACATATAACTTTGCTTTTAAATTGGTTTGACTGAGGATTGAACCTTTCTCCCCAGAGACTGGAGTGACCGCGCTACTCAATTGGGTAATACCAACATCTATTTCGTATATTGACTACTGTAATGTCACCCAATTTCAAAGAAATTTGTATGTGTCTGCATGATTGCCACCCAAATTGATAGAATGCATTGTCATCGACAACGAGTCTATCTGCTGAGCTTTAGCTCGATCGGATGTCGGGATGTGGGTTAATTTCCACTTCCAAGATTCCACTTCATTCATACGTCTCTTCAAGAAAACAAAAGTGAAATTCAAATAGACGCATTTAAAAGTATTTTTTTCACATAAATAGGTGGTATTGGCACCTCGTTCGAGTGAATATACTCGTCGCTATAAATTGGAACGCTGCATTAAATGGCTTGTGCTATATTTAGTGACAACCTAACTTTCCTCTTTACGCAGGGATCACACGAGGACAGTACAATACTGTCCTGTTCATGACTCATATTTATAGTGTGAACAGTAGTTTGGAGAACATGACAATGAACCAAGACATTGTCCCAGAGATATATGGGAAAGCTACTCGTATTTCCGCAGGATAGTGTCTAACCCTTCTTACCGCGCCCGGCCGCGTTGTCCGCATGTAAGCGCGTTTGGACAAGACAGTAGGACAATAGCCAGTCGCTCCACTTGTACGTATCTCGACTTTCGGCGCTCGGATCTCGTATTTCGGCTTTAAAATGTCGCGTAAATAACACCATGAATTGGTATACCAAGAACTAATGTAGTTAATTTTCGCAAACTGGTTCTTAAGGCGAAGCTTAATGCTAAATCACTATTTTGATTAATCTTTATAACCAATTGGTGTACATTATCAAAAAATATGCTTTAGATAAATTGAAGGTTTTCCTATCGTTTTGCTTGAGTAGAATACAAATAAAAAATAAATTACACAATAAAAAATATAAATTTAAACTTAAAAAAAAACCATTTTTTCAGAAATGTATGAACGCGTAAAGTAAACAACTTTAAAAAAATACAGTATTATAGCTAAGATTATCTGTGACAGTGTCAGTTGATTAACTTTTTTGCTTTCTTATAAAATTATTTACAAAATAAATAAAATCCAGTTTTATGTTTGAAATCGAACGTTTCTAGACTCCGTTTGTCAAGCGATTTTAATGCCTATTACCTACAATATAAGGTATACCAAGAATATACACGTTTTTTGCTTGTAGCTTCCTCTTAACGCGCGTCGTCGTGTATACATTTTCGCAGCGTTCCGCGTTTGAACTACGGTAGCATTATTTTATTGACACAAAACAATATTGTATAACCTTCTGTATTGTCCTCGTGTGATCCCGGCATTAGCTTCAAACGGTTTTTTTGTTGTTGTCGATAACAGTCGGACGAATCTAGTTTAAAACCCACAGCGAGTGGGTACCGACTATTGTAAACAATTATGCTTAGTCAAAAGAGTTTGCACTATAAATCTTAAGATTTCCATTACAGATTTTAGTAGTTGTTGGCTTATGCTATTCAAATTCAAACTATACGATATGTAAAAATGACGTAGGTAGATGCACTTAGGAGTATTTATGAACCAGTCATCATAAATTACGTGAAAACATCAGATAAAACAAACTAATCATATTTTGGTTTGGTAATGCGGTCTTCATTGCAATTGACGCTATTCAACTGACAGTTAATGTTGCGGTCGTTATCTACATTTTAGACATTTTTTAGAATGTCTAGCCGCTCTAATTACATCAAAGACAAGTACAAAACGGACGCCGCAACACATAATTATTCGAATTCGGCACTCGGAAAGAATGATTTTCTTTCACAGTTAACGGCCCTCGCTACTAAATGTTTCTAGCGCGAATTCGAATATCTAACTCGCTGCACCTGGCAGCTGGCCGGTGCGTTCCATTCAATACAAGACACGCACAGAGCAAAACAAATTATTATTAGTTAAAGATATTGTGATTATGAAAATAATGTTAAAATATATTTTAGAATGTAATGCAATATTACAATAGCTTGATTCATGGAGGAGGTTCTCAGTAACAACATTTAATATAACTTTTTATTTGGATTTTTTTTTTGATAAATACAATTATAAAGAGTTACAAAAGGCTTCCCTTTGTTCCAGCCTGGTTTCGCAGTACGGCGGGGCACTGTTAATACTAAATTGTATAGTTTAATTTGAGGTCACGGGTTCAAAAGCCGGCGAGGACAAAACAAATTTAATTTAATTTATATAAGTATGTCATATTATAGAATTAAAATAAATTTTATTTAGTTACATATAATGTATCTGTACCTCGTTCAAAAGTGGAAGATACGTTCAGTATCACCCTGGTGAGAGACCATAATTCAGGATTGAAAGTTGCTTGAGAACGGCGTAGATATGTTTAGTGACTAGATCTGAATAGCCTGGAACTTTCCAAACCCCCATCTTCCCTATCTCTAAAAATGTAGACCACATACATAAGGAATATAAATGAAATTTCTTTTGAGGACACTTCAATGAAAATGTTATTGATCTTCTTAAAAATTCTTACATGTTTTGGTTTTAGCTGAAACCAATTTTACTTTACTTCTTTTCGGTATTATGCACTTTGAATTACTCAGGATTTATAATAGGCATGCAGCGATTATGTCCAGGATCAATTAATTCGGGTAGCATGCAAAAATTGTAAAAGCAATTCAGCTGTTCAACCATATTAGTCTGCCGAAATTCGTCATCCCGTAAAATTTTTTCGATTTTTATCCGAGTTCAGTCCATACAACAAACATACAAATAGCTTTTTTTCTTACATGTAATTGGCCCTGAACCTGGTAAAACCAATCGTGAGATGTATTTACCAGAATTTCTCCATTTTCGCTAACATAATTTTTTTGGATTTTACTGCTTCTTATATGAGCATGCTGCGTGCTGCGAAAGGACATTTAATTTCAATCACGGTGTATTCAGAAGAAATTCCATCTGGTGTCGCACCCATATACGGATACTCTTCATGTATGAAAAGACCACACTTTTTTATGGTAATGCTTTCTAGTTCTGCAAGCTCCTTCAGGACATTGTATTCATGTTTGACTTTGACTTTGGACAATACCCTCAACACTACATCACTTGTTCCTGTATTCTCTCTGAAACCAAACTGATTGCTAGAGAGTATATTATATGTTTCTATGAATGATACCAATCTCGACATAGCTAATCTCTCTATTACTTTTGAAAGAGTATTGAGTAAGAATGTAGGTCTGTAATTATTAACATCTAGACGATCTCCATATTTAAAAAGGGGAATTACTTTAGCTTTCTTACAATGAGAAGGGAACATCCCACTCTCGAACTCGAAGCTAATACAGTGTTTTCCAATAAGAGGTGTTATTTTGAATAGCCCGCTATTTCGGTAGATGTTACTTTTGAAGCTGTCATTTTTTGACATTTGACAAGTAGAAACAACGCCATTAATAAAATGGAACGATACACGCTTCAACAACGCATTGAACTTATCAAAATTCACTTGAGTGAATCAAATGCAAATCATTTTGAGTGATGAGGCCCATTTTCACCTCGGTGGCTTCGTCAACACGCAAAATCGTCGCATCTGAGGCTCGAAAAACCCAAGAGTTATTGTTAAAAAGCCTCTTCACACTCAACGTGTGACTGTTTGGTGCGGTTTATGGTCCGGCGGAGTCATTGAACCTTACTTTTTTGAAAATGAGGCTGGAGCAACAGAATGGACAACAGTGAATGGACTGCGCTACCGAAAAAAAATCAATGATGTTTTATGGCCGGAATCGGATGGTATTCATCTGGACAACGTTTACTTTCAACAAGACGGCGCTACGTGCCACACAAGCAACGAAACCATTGATATTTTACGATTAAATATCAAAATTACACCTCTTATTGGAAAACTCCTGTATTTACAAGGTGAGATATGAGACAAGCTAATTCGGATACATGCATTTTATACACCATAACACTTAAAGAATCAATACCGCACGAGAAAGACATTTTTAAATCATTTATCACATTTGTGACTTCAGAAATGCTAGTTGGTTTAAAATAAAAATTGTCCCCTGTAACGTGAAGTTCAGATTTAAAATCATTCACCAGACACATCTCAATAGTTTTATTAGCACTGCACAAATTACTAGCGAAGCTTGGACCAATGTCACTGAAGAAGTAATTTATATGATTAGTAATTATATTTGGACTCTCTTCTATTGAAGTAATAATACTATTAATTTTCAATTTTTTAAGGAAGTTTGTTTCTTTAGTTGTTTAGTGACTAGATCTGAATAGCCAGGACCTTTCCAACCCTCCTTTTCCCTATTTCTAAAAATGTGGACTACATACATTAGGAATATAAATGAAATTTCTTCTGAAGACACTTCAATGAAATAAAATGTTATTGATTTCTTCGAAACAATTCCTTTTTACATGTTTTGGTTTTAGCTGAAACCAATTTTACTTTGTTTCTTTTCGCTATTATGCACTTTTCTAAACACTCAGGATTTCTAATAGGCATGCAGCGATTGTGTCGAAGATCAATTAATTCGGGTAGCATGCAAAAATTGTAAAAGCGTTTCTTGACATTATCAAGCTCGAAGTCATTTTGGGTACGTAATTAGTGTCGACAGTATCCCGTTTGCAAAAGTATGCCCGTTCCTTGCATAGTGAGTGGTCTCCAAATACATGTATTGGACCATTCAATATATCCAAATAAAACTGTTTTATTTTTCCTAATTCAAAGTCTTCCGGTACGTTATTGCACAACGTACAGCCGTTCTCAGGCGTAAAATACGGCTTGACACAATCTTCCTCAATGCTAAGGGATACTTCTAACAGTGATTTAAGTTTTTTGCAATAATTTCGAAGTAAGTGATTTCGGCATTCGATCTTTTCGACTGAAACATTTTTATACGATGTGCTTCTTTTATTTTATTGTAAGTGCTGGAATATTTTATATACTTTTATATTTTAAAAACATCAAATTGTTTATTTCTATATTTATTAGAAACCCGAAAAAAAGTTAACAATAAATTAATTCTTAATAATATGAAATTGTTTATTACCTAGAAACCCGAAAAAATGCTAACAATATATTAATTCTTAATAATATTAAATTGTTTATTACCTAGAAACCCAAAAAAATGTTAACAATAAATTGATTCTTAATAATACTATTTGACACTACACAGCTTCGACGGAAACGCACAGATGAAACATAAAAAAAGGCGACACACTATTATAGTCCCTACGCGCAACGCATAGAGTGGAATATTGTTGAAACGTCTCATGGAAGTGTAATAATTACGCGGAATTTCGAACTTTGAAAAAATATTGACACGACGGACCGTAGAAAGCGTGCATTCACGGCCACCTCATAGAGCCGAATGAGTAGGAGAATTCTTTGATGTTCATTATATAGTATTTAACGAAAATAAATTGTTAGTAAAAACACATATCTCGACAGAAAAATGTATTTATGATAGCCTAGCGTGGCTACATTATCGATATTTAGACGATTAATAACTTAGATTGTCGTTTGAATCTGACGATTCATGATTCTTCATACAACGATTGAGATCGCTAGTAAGGAAGGCCCTTAAGGCGAAGCTAAATGTCAAATCACTATTTTGATTAATCTTCATAACGAATTGGTGTACATTATGAATACCAAAAATATGCTTTAGATAAATTGAAGGTTTTCCTATCGCTTCGCGTAGAATACAAATAAAAAAATAAATTACTCAATAAAAAATATAAATGCAAACTATTAAAAAAAAATATTTTCTCAATAGAAATGTATGAACGCGTAAAATAAACAACTATAAAAAATACAGTATTATAGCTAAGATTATCTGTGATAGTGTCACTCGAATAATTTTTTGGTTTCTTATAAAATTATTTACAAAATAAATAAAAACCAGGTTTTTGCTTGAAATCGAACGTTTCTAGTCTCTGTTTGTCAAACGATTTTAATACTGTTACCTACGATATAAGGTATACCAAGAATATACACATTTTTGGCTTGTAGCTTCCTCTTATTTATGTATAGTTTGCAATAAAATAATTTTTCAGAACTCGCCCGTATTAAATTTTATCCAAATAACACAAACGTATTATTGTTTTTATTTGGGAGTTGTGTGTATACATTTGCGAAATTGATGTTTTTGCGAAACGTCACTGAGAAACAGTCGTTTGTCTTATTTATCGCGAGGAAGGGACAACTTGTGTGTAAGATCATCGAATTTAAACATTTTAAAAGTTTTACAGTGTGAACTTTTTTTAATTATTTACTTGCGCAGACTCGTGAAAAATCACGGGATAGAGTGAATTCTTTACAAATTAGTTCCAATTTGTTATTTTTTTAATGATAAACTAATGTTTATAAGACAAGGTTTTTTATGCATAGCACAAAGGATAACACATTATTATAAGCAATAATTAGTCTACTACAAAATGAAGTTGGTTGTTTACAGGTGAAAAAATATAATAAACAGTAATTGTAAAAGTACTACAAAAAATTGAATTATTTGGCGTCAGAAGGCACGGGTTCAATTCCTGTCGGCGGCATTTATTTTTACTCGAGAGATATTTTCAATTTGTATGAATATTTCAAGCGACTTATTATTGCTTATAATAATAAGTTCCAATTTGAATAATTGAAATAATTTTCTGTTAAAATATTGTGTTATAGGTAGGTACTATATCGCTTGTCTGAATTCTCCAAACAAACCCTTCCAGTTTTGAAAACGATGGCAACTTCATTTAACCGGAGTTACAGACACAGACGCCCAACCGAAATTAGTATTATTGAAAGAAATTACCTTTTTTTCATTCTCGGTCGGTGGCCGAGTTGACATCGCGTTTGGGTCCCACCCAGGCGTAGCGTGTTCAATTCCTCGGCTGGCTATGTCCTCCATCACAGCACAAGCAACATTTTCAGCTTACTATGGTGGTAGTAGGAGATTTTCAAATATTGTCAGGTTATTCGTAACCCGGGAATGTTTGTCTTTAAAAAAAAAAAAATGTTTTCTGAAATCTGTGAGTGTAGTGTTTGCATCATCAACATATCGCTGCTATCAACATATAACCCAAATTATTATCAAACATTGATTTTATTTTATTTAATTAACTTTCGATTTTGGACATCGCGGGCGGCCTCCATGGAAATGTTCCCAACTCCGTCCAGTAATGAGTTGATTCTGTAGTTTTCCCCAACATTAACAGGTCTGTATAAAAACGCCCAGCAATGATGTCTCTCGCTGTTATTTTTGTGTCTTGTTTCGTGCAAATTGGTCGTGTGAAATATTGTAATTGACTATCGCTACTAAGAGGATTCCAACGGCTATATAAGTGTATTTTAATTGCAACGTCAACCCTATGCAGGGATAATTAAAACTGTCCACTCAGGGCGTCGACTTGCCAAGGCGCCAAGGAGCCAAAGCGCTGATAATACCTGATATATCCTAGAGAGTAGTTTGAAAGGTTACTCACACATGGCAATAGAGAGTAGTTTAAGAGGTTACACATAGGCGGCACTCGATAGTAGTTTAAGAGGTTACCCATCGATGGCACATAGCTGTCGATAATGCAAGGATTGACGCTATAGTAAATACTAGTACAACCTTAAGCCCCGCATACCCAATTTATACCGATTTATAAGTTTCTCGTTAAATCTAAAGTTTTTAAGTTCCAAAAAAAGAAAGTTATTTTTTTAATATACATTGAACATTTGTTATGCCGAAACGTTAATTATATAAAATTCTCACGATAGAAAAAAATAGCAAAGTAAGCTCCGAAAATTATTTAAAATACGTTTTGTTCTGTTATTTAATATGTTTTAGGCCTTAAAAATTCAGTGTATCTTTAGATGCAAATAAAGTATTTTTTGAGAGATTTTTTTCTCCATTCAAACTAATCTTTTTTTATGAAATATTTTCACAATTTCCGCTTAATTATTATCGTTTTTTTATATTATCGCGCTCCCTCTCACATTCGTATTTACATATCTCCCTTTCAAGCCATCTTTGTACGCTCACTACGGGGACGTTAAGGGCGAGATCCAGTATAATTACAACCGCCTGCTGAAGAAGCCATCAGAGCTCATTGAATCTATCACAATAGAGTTCAAAGTGTTTGCCCCAGAGTTTTATTTGATTAGTTGCGAGACAAACTCGGTTCAGGGCCGCCCCTGTCTTCGATAGATTATTTAAATCGTCTTCGTAATTAGACAGTGCCCAATTGTTGTGGGATATGTACGGAGCTGGGATTTTGAATTTACAGTAGATACTTAGTAGTTGATTTAAATAAGTCACCACCCATACAGTTGAAATGATAATTTTTATACGATGCATAAATGGCAGAGAATTTTAGGTGTTCGGGAGTCGGGAAAAAGTTAACATTTTTTAAACATGGGTGTGACAACGGTTACTAAAATACGTTTTGTTATCCGTCCACCCGTAACCGTGTTATGACTCGTCATTATTAAACAGGAAGTGTCAATTTTGTCCTGGAGCTTTTTTTTATCATTAATACAAAGGTTTTGCTATTATGCTGTCCCAGTCAAAACCCTTTCTTAGGTTTTTCGTGAGGTAACTGCCCAATTTGACCATGAATTCCTTATACGGGGTATCAGCACGTACACGGAGAAAAATGAGTATTGCTAATATATTAAGAATCTTTTCAAATTATTCGTAATCCGGTTAAAAACGCGATGGTCGAATGAATTGATAGATTTCCTGATAAACGTTTAGTCAAATACGAATGTATTATCACGATGTCGGAACACGTGTTCATAAACATCAAATATTTTCCCATTTCGTCATTATATATTATCAAATCAAATGCAGGTGTATGAACACGTATTCCGAAATATTAGGAATATATCCGGAAACGGATGCAATCCCGATATCAACCGGATTACTAATAATTTGAAATAATTCTTAATAAATTGGCAATCCTCATTTTTCTCCATGTACCCCACAGACTTTCCACAGCAATTCCTTAGCTTGTTTGGAGTAAAACATGTAGATGGCATTTTGGTCTACTCTACATTTTTTTCAGTTAAAATGTATTTCTATCAAATCTGTGATAGATTGCCCTGAATTACTTGAACAAATTCAATTAAGATCCCATAAGACAAATTGGACTAAACCGCTCATTAAACATTCCTCAATATTCGCGGGAAAAAACATTCATTCACAGCGCTTCATGCATTTTTAACACTTAATACAGTGATTTCAACTTATTTAATTCAGCACCTCACATCTCCAAACCTAAAATGAATAAATACTCGATCCGTTCCTTCCCCCTCCCTTCCTCCATCCCATCCCCATGGGCTATTGTAACTCTTTTATAATATTTTATACAGATGTCCGGGAGTAAAGTGAGCTACTTCGGGAGGTGATTCTACATGATGTTATAAGTAAAAATGATAAATAACCTTTTTAGAAATTCCAGTGTTTATTTTCCCACACAAAAATATTTTTCCATAGAAGATTATTTTTTACCTCATCCAAACCCAACAATTCAACCTTTTTTACCTAAAGACTACCTTAAAACGTTGGAATTTCTAAAAAAGTTTTAATATTTTTTTTACTTGTACTAACATGTAGAATCATCTTACGAAGTTTGTGCACTTTACCCTCACACAACCTGTGTAGCATCTCGTTTACATATTTTACCATAAAGTATTGTAACTGTTGGTTTTCCTAATAAAATAAAATCTCGCCATTGGTCATTCAGGCGCATTCGCCCACCCTCGTTTGATCCTGCACATATCCTTGTCCAATGCAGTGTGTTGCTCCTTGTACCGTGTTTTTTTAAATATCTTATCCTCTTTATTTTTCTTTTTTGCAGTCGATGATCCAAATAAAAGAAAGAAAAGAAATGGAAGACGCCTTCAAAAAAGCTCAAAAGCCCTGGTGCAAACTGCTGACCCGCGTGGAGCGAGCGCGCACGGAATACCACACCGCCTGCAAGCAGCAACGTTCAGCCGCCAACCAGGAGAGAAACGCAGCTGGCGACACCTCGCTAAGCCCCGATCAGGTAGGATTCTGTCCTCTGTTTCTCCATTTTAAGAATGATAATCTAATACATATCTTGCAATGAGGGATCTAGGTCTTCTAAGCCCAACTCTAAGTGGTTCCGGAAGACCGGCGACCGAATTTGGTACGTTCTCGTCTACCGTCATTTTAAGTTTAATTTTTAAGATAGCTGTTCCAAAGCAGTAGTGTCCAATGTGCAGAGAAGCCCAGCATCGAGTATCTATAATTATTCTTTAATGTTTAGTTTTTAAGTGTTATTTTGTGTTCTTAAATCACTCGAACGATTTTTGGCATATTATGATAAGTTTGTAAAACGTCTTGAGCGATCGCTTTCCATAATGTGCCAATTTTAAATAGAACCTAAAAATGTGCGATAAATGGTGAAAAGTGGGTAGATTCATTGGCTATAAACCGCACTAGGCAGTTCATATGTTTCAATGTTAATATTTTGCGGAATGATATTATTTAAATCGAATGGCCAGATCTAAAACTGAACATCCATCGTTCGAGTGTTTAACTTTTCGTTTCTTGGATAATAGATTATCATTTTCAAGTCATTTATTCTAGGGTAGGGTAAGGTCCAGTGTGCAGAGAACGACAGAGTGAAGCGACACATCTAATTATTCAGACCATGTTTAGTTTTTAAGTGTTATTTTGTTTTCGTAATGATTTTTCTTCAAAGATTTCAGGTATTAAAATGATAATATAATTATGCCCTCCTCACATCAAAAGCAGTATCAAAAAGCTATTGACTTTTTTTCTATGCAAAACGCATCAAAATTGTCATTTATTATCGCCATCTTTATACGTCAGTTATCGTATAAAGATGGCGTTTTAAGGTTTTTATTCTATTTTTAAGGTTTTTATTCTCGCGGCTCTATGGACGTTACCCTTGGCTTTACCCATCGATTTATATATTAGGCATGACCAATTACCACTCCCTAGAGACACGTAGAGGTATTGCTTTGCTTAAATATTTTTTCCAACTAATAAACGGTCACTTATCTAATAATGAGATACTGGCCCAATTAAATTTTTTTGTACCAGAGTCTCACTCTCGAGGACGTCATCACAATCTTCTATATAGTAGAGCAAGCCGCACTAATTTATTAATGAACTCACCTGTAGGGAGAGCTACGTACTTTTTGAATGCGGTAGATAAAAAATTAGATTTTTTTTTTGTGTCCTATAGCGCATTTGCGAGATTTTTGGCATTGCATATACACTGCATAAATGGTACAATTATAACGTCTTAGGCTTTATTACCTGTAATTGTTATAAATAAATGTACAAATTATATATAAATAAATAAAATAAATAAAAAAAATATAGGCTAGACCATCGTTTCTCAACCTGGGCGTCGCGATCGGATACAAGGTTGTAAAATTTTGTCAACCGATATTTCAATTAGTTGGTTGGGAGTCTTGTACATTGTACAATTTTTTTCACGTTAGTAATGTAAAACTTTGATAAATGTTAAATATGTAGTGAAGGGTTCGTAAATTTTTGTTACTTTATTTTTGGCCTCTAAGGGGTCGCGACACTGAAAAGGTTGAGAACGATGCGCTAGACAAAGCTTTTATATCATAGATACACTTTTTATTTACATATAAGCCATTACTTAGATTGTTTACATTCTGTGTTATATTGTATTGACACATTTTCAATGTAAGCCCTTAACGTTCTGTATATGAAAATATGGTCAAATTATAGCTGCAGTCCGGAGACGGCGGTACAAAAAGCCAGAACACGATATCTAAGAGCTCCGTAAGCAAGCTGTGTGTGTGTGTTTTGTTTGAAAAGTGAATGTCATTTGAAAAATAACAACGTTTTGTGTTTAGAGGGTTGATAGTTGTCAATAACACGCCATGTATGCCAGCGAAATGAGGGGCCGAAGGACTCATTGAGATCTTCGGACCGGAGCAAATTTGCGAACATACGAATGAACATAAATAACAAGTCTGGTTGAAAAAAGTAATTTATTATTAGAGTTTTTTGTGGTTTTTCTAAGAATTTATTTTATCTATGCAAAATGTCAACATGTAATTTTCCCATCGATCAGACGGCAATCACTTGGACTGAATTGACGTATGTATTTAATGCCTTTTAATTTAGGTCGTATTCCACTGACAGTTTTAATCAATATGTATCAAGAGGATATTAAAAGCTTATTTTGGTCGTCATTCGTGGTTCTGTCAGCGATAGCTTATGTTTGTATGAATGTAATATGACACCTGAAACAGTATTTATTTTAATTTAAAATTAAACAGTAACTTTGTAAACATCACTTATGGGTAAATACTTAATGCCGACCGGGTTTCGCTACAACCGTAGCCTCATCAGGGCAGTATAATACTAAAAATCTAAATATTAAATTAACATGTGTAGATATCACGGTAGGTGGACAGTCTGAGCTACAGTGGAAGAGGTAGGGATAAGTGGGAGATTGGGAGGCGAGTGTTCTTTGTCAATAGGGAACAATCTGAGTATAGGGCTTTTATTTAGGTTTATTTGGTTGTTGATGACTTTGCTATTGACGTTTATGGCTTTCCTTAACTCTAACGCTTCTAAGTTATCCAACCTAAGACCTATTCCGTTTTTATGTAATAGGCTGACGCCAGTATTTTTGTCGAACGTATGGTTGGTTGCTATGAGGTGATTTGCAAATTCGGAGAATCCATTACTGTTTAAGCATCTTAGGTGTTCTTTGACTCGCGTTTTGATATTACGCGCTGTTTTGCCTATGTAAAACGCGGGACAGTCACTACATTGCAGTGAGTAAATACCTGAGTGATTTAACCGATGTTCTTTGTCTTTAACGTTCATCAAAAATTTACCTATACTATATTGTTAGTGTAAAACGCTGGTTTGATATCTGAGCGAGTCTGAAGTCATCAACAACCAAATAAACCTAAATAAAAGCCCTATACTCAGATTGTTCCCTATTGACAAAGAACACTCGCCTCCCAATCTCCCACTTATCCCTACCTCTTCCACTGTAGCTCAGACTGTCCACCTACCGTGATATCTACACATGTTAATTTAATATTTAGATTTTTAGTATTATACTGCCCTGATGAGGCTACGGTTGTAGCGAAACCCGGTCGGCATTAAGTATTTACCCATAAGTGATGTTTACAAAGTTACTGTTTAATTTTAAATTATAATGTCACATCACAAAGTAACCGCTTCATATGAAGAAAAAAGTATTTATTTTGTTAATGTACATTAAACATCATATATGTAATCAACTAGGTAAATCCTACCCGATGAACTTACAATATTTACGTTCCATAAAATTTTTTACACGATAATCTTTTTCAACTTTCTTTTCTTTAACTTTCTGCATTTAGAGGTTCTATTGCTTTCGAAAAAACTTTTAACCCTTAATTATTAGCCCTTTAAATCGAAAAAAAATAAGTTTTCCTGGTTTATTCAGTGTAGTGGACCATTTGTGCATGCGTTATGTTTTACGTAAGACGACAGTTATTGAAATGAAATAATTTTAGCTTTATCATTTTTTGCCTAATAAAAAAAACTACGAAATTTGAAATTCAAAAATTTATGTTAAATTATTATTTTTTCTTAAAGGTTTCAATATTTTTTTAGCTGATCATTAATATGTGGTTGAATCCGATTATTATTTTTAAAATCATATACGAACGTTTTTATTAAGAGGGGCGGCTGCGCGGCCTTCTTCATACTAAATTTAATTTGGATTTGAGGACAAAATAGTTGACCATAAGTAGTAGTAAGTGTTCAAAAAAGAAGAAGAAGATGGTTTGAAAGGGAGATACGTAAATACGAATGTTAGAGGGAGCGCGCATATATTAAAAAACGTTGATAATTGTGAAAATATTTTATTACAACAGAGCAAAATATATTTTTAATAATTTTTAAGTATACTTTGAGGGAATTTCATTTAATTACCGTTTCGGCTCTACAATTGTATAGAAATAGTCTTCAAAAATGACATATATTTTTTTTAGGAACTTTAAAAAGTGTTCAAGAAAAATCTATAGAAAAATGTTCGTTTGTTCTAAATCTTAAATCTCCGAAATTTCTTCACCGATTGCTTTGAAATTTTGACACAACTTTGCATTCGAATACGCGAGTGTTTTTATATTGTATAAATGTCACCTGTGACAGGTACAAATATGTTTTTTTTAAACAGTGCCATCTGTTGGAAGTAACAGCAAAACGCGCTATTGTTTCTCTATCTGCCCAGACAGACTGAGCCACAGCAACGCGGGGCGGGGTACAGCTAATATGTTATAAATCGGTAGAAATTAGGAATGTGTGCGCTTAGGTGCTTAATAAAATCACTCCCTTTGATATTGAAGTTGATGATTGTGTCGACTAACTGTCGTACCAGATATTAATTAGTTCAGCAGGACTATAATTGGTCCGGTTCTGGGTTGGTAAGTAATAAATAATACCGGTATCGTGTGTAGTTTTGGGTCGTCCTACATAAACATCAGTTGTGTGTATTCCCGGACACCTGTACACGGACTCCGTAAGTTAAATATAATTTTAAGGAGATATGACACATTTTTCCAAACGGTACAAATATTTAAACAAGGTCAGTTTTTGTTTTTAGTTTCGCGTTCCTATTTATTTGTCGGAGTTTGTTAAAAGATTATCGACATTTGTTAGCGAAAGAAAGCAAGCTTTTATATCGAGGTTTACTCTAGAACTTTTTACAAACCGAACGATCGCCAGTTTTTATTTTGGAGTTGTTTTTTGTGCCGTTTACAGGGCTGTGTGTTTTTGCCGAATAATTCTAGACGTTCTTAATTTATTCTATGAAATACCTTATGAGAAGTACTTTAAATACGTTGTTAAATCCCTCTATGCCCCATTTACGAAAAGATATATTTTTTGTAGAACAGTTTTATTTTTTTATGGTCGGAAGTTTAAACCTCGTTAATAATTCAGTCAGATTTCATAAAAAAATTAGGATATCGAAAATGAAATCATTTTAAAATCTCATTTTGTAAATGTGACTGTAGTGCCTTTTCCGAAAGATCAGATGTGAAGCATTATCTGCAGATGTCACATTAAATAAGTAAATTTAAAAATATGTATTTATAAAAATAATAAATTTTATTTCATTTAAACGCTTATAAGGCTTTTACATACAATGCCTTTTTTTTAAATAAAGAGTATACATAATATATAAGAATATACAGATTACGTAAAATATAAGATTTAACAATGCATAGGTTAAAAAATATAACATGAAACATGAGAGTTTACGAAATGTAGGTAACGAGGAATTAATAAAACAGTAAGAGAATTAAAAATAGATGATCTGCCAATATCCTCCAAATCAAATGAATAAAAAAAGTGAAAAAAATGAAATTGTTGTTCACATTAGCATACAAACTATGTAACTTAATTAACAATCTCTATTACGCCAGGTTAGGATAATAAACGACAAATAAATAAAATAAACCAGATCTGAATAGCCAGGTACTTCCACGCCTTCCTCTCACTCATCTCCCCCCCTCTCCACTACCTTCAACCTTATAACACAAATTAAATTGTGGATGCTATAGTCTCACTAGCTTCAGACAGTTGGGAGCAGTACTCATATTAATCAAAGTATATTTAAATGGCACAATAGTCAAGTTTTAATGTCCCTATTCTATTACGGATATAATTAATTAACCTATCCCTACCGAACCTAAACAGCTCTACCCTATTTTGTATCTAAACGCCTAACCTAACCTAACCCATACCAGACCTAATTCAATCTAACCAACTCGAACCTAATCTTTCCTCCCTTAAAAGTTTTTTAAAACAACCGATCACATGATTATCGAATAGGTACTCCAAACTTTTAAATAAGCAATATCATAAAATAAAAGTTTATAATGAACACCCTGCCATAAACTTTATCAGTGAAGGGAATCGATAAAGTACTTCTCGCGTCTCGCGACCGTTGTCTCATAAATTCATAATGATGGCATATTAAAAATTTCTTATTTGCCACAGTATCCCACTTTCTCGTTCCAAATACACAAGTGATATTTTACTTCCGCGGCCTCGTTAAGTACACGGCTGTAGGTCATACAATGGGGAGGATTAAAGATATATTAATGAGATTTTCTGAGAAATCCAGGGTTGGTTGTATTGTTATTATTACTAGCAAACGGCGTGGCAAGTAAATTTTATTTGATTTATTTTTGTTATTTCACATATTACTTAGTATTTAAAATAATATACAGGGTTTTCCAATAAGAGGTGTTATTTTGAATAGCCCGCTATTTCGGTAGATGCTACTTTTGAAGCTGTCATTTTTTGACATTTAACAAGTAGAAACTACGCCATTAATAAAAATGGAACGATACACGGTGAATGGATTGCGCTATCGAGAGATGGTTAATGATTTTTTATGGCCGGAATTGGATGGTATTGATCTGGACAACGTTCACTTTCAACAAGATGCGCTACGTGCCACACAAGCAACGAAACCATTGATGTTTTACGATTGAATATCAAAATAACACCTCTTATTGGAAAACCCTGTATATATATAATATATAGTATACTTGCGGCACGTTCCAGAGTTGAAGATAATCTCAGTATGGCCCTGGTCTAAGACCACCATTCAGAATTGAAACGTTGCTTGAAATGGCTTTAGCCTTGTTTGGTACCTAGATCTGAATACCCCAATTAGGGATGCCGTAGTCTCACTGGCTCCAGACGGTTGGGAACAGTTGGGACTCTTGTGCGGTTTCACTTAAGAAAAATTAAGGGGGTGGTAAGAGGTTCAAACCCCCCACCCCCTCCCGTATCGGTTTCAGTTTTTTGTGGGAAAAAAAGTTACGACTGATAGATTACATTCCTGGACAAAAATATTAGTTGCATCATCTCTTTAAACAATGTACTATTAATAATAAGTCTGGAAAGTAGAGGTCCCAAAAAACGTTCTAATAAGTTTTCCAACCTCCCTCCTCCCCTTTTTCCCCACTTCCACCCCCCTCCCCGTTTTATACACCCCTTCCCCAAGCCTTAAACCTGTTTCCTCTGGGTTCAGTGACAAAGACATAACCGTTCTACCACGGAGATTGTAATGCTTTCATTAAAAAAAACTGAGTTCGTTGAGTAGTCGTCAATCGAAAAGATCCGTGTATCATTTACATATAATTGGATTTTTCTTTTAAGAAAGCCAAACATTCCCGGGCAACGAATAACCCGACAATATTTAAAAAAATCCTATTACCACCACAGTAAACGGAAAACGTTGCTTGTGTTGTGATGGAGGACTTAGCCAGTCGAGGAATTGAACACACTACGCCTGGGTGGGACCCAAACGCAATGTCAACTCAGCCACCGACTGATCAAATCACCTACAATTTGAGCACTTTTCTTTTTACGTTATCTCGATAACAGCTCATTATGCGAAAATATAATTTTAATATCACGATGACATCGACAACCATATCGCTCGAGGCCGTCAGATAGACAGTATAGACACACCTATTGAATTAGCTAATCGGTGATGCAACAAACACACACACACACACACACACACACACACACACACACACACCCACACACCCACACACCCTCACACAAACACACACCTGTTACCAGAGGTGTAGTCCTACCAACGTTACATGTTTTGACTAAGCTTACCTTTGGCGAATTTTTCTGATTCGGTAATTCAAAAGATTTTCTGAGTTACTCCACTATAAATTAAATTTATGTGGGTTTTTTTTACGTGTGTACGAATAAAATTTTTGCAATCATAAAGTTGTGTTTTCATGTTCAACCAAATATTATGTCCTAATATTTAACCTCTCCAGCGTTTGTCAATGTAACAAGCAGTAATTGTTGAATGAAACACTAGTATATATTGAATTATTTCGCGGATAAGAGATAAGCCGCCATAGCTCAGTGGTCAGAGCTGTCGACCGGAAATCGAAAGGACACGGGTTCAAGTCCCGTTGGCGTCACGTATCTTTTATCAGGAGATTTTTCAATGTGGATGAGTGTTTCAGGCTAATAATTATTGCTTGTAAAATAAAATAAGGTGTATATAGCGCAATTGAAATACACAGAAAACATTGCAAACTGAATAAAAGTGATGAAAGTACTGAAGGGTTAATAACATGTAAATTTCTGTCTACTTCCGTCTAGTTTTTAATGCTACATTTATCTTAATTATAATAATAGTTACATTTAATTATACACGGACATAAATCGTTTTTTGCCCTGACGATAAATTAACAGGCCTTATTAATAAAACATCAATTTAAGAATGTTTTATGTAATGTTTTGATAATTCATTTTCATTGTAATGCAAAAATATGCGGATTTTCATAAACACGTGTTCCGATATCGTAATTTACTAAAAATTTAACGAGAAACCTATTATTCTTTCGGAAGGCCTGCAATCCCTTTTTTATCCGGAATTACCAATAAATTGCAGAGATTCTTTAATAAATTCGTAATTGTCAATTTTTCCCGTATACATAATACGGATGAATATTTAATTTACATGGGTACATTTAGATATTTAAAGATACATCGATTGTTCATCATTATTCACAGTTTTTTTTAAATTACTAACTTGTAAGGTAGGCACTGTATTTCGATGAATAATTTGACGTGCGAAATTAGCTAATGCGTGTTTCGCATTCCTCTCCCTTTAATAAACCAGTATTTTACCTCGTTTTTCCGTTGGCCAGCAACAAGTGCGCCACAGGCCTTTTTTATGGTTTTTTAGATAGCAAAACATCAAAGAATTGGTAGGCAGGTGGTATTTCCTTCACGACGGCTCAAAGTCAAAAGTAACGTTTTTTTAATTTATATTAAATAACGGAACTATATCAAATGATTTTCATGAAATTGAACCGTTTTACTCCTGTTGAATGTGACAGATCTATTACAAGAAGTTTTTTTTTGGTAGACCTAACCTAAAACAATAAATTAAAAAATTATGACGGACTCCGTGGTCGGTGGGTAAGGCTCTCGACTAGCAAGCTGGAGGTTGCGGGATCAAATCCTGGCGTGCGCAAGATTTATTTAATTTGTGTTATTTCATAAATTACTCATTTAATATAGCATATTTGCGACACGTTTCGTAGTGGAAGATACGCTCAGTATCGCCCTGATTAAGACCACACTTCAGAATTGAAACGTTGCTTTAAATGATTTTGTCCATATTTGGTGACCAGATAACCATCTTCCTCTTCACCATCTCCTTCCCCTCCCCACTACCCTCAGACTCACAACATATCTCATTTGGGGATGTCATAGTTTCATTGCCTTCAAACTCTTGGGAGCAGTTGGGGCTTTTGTGCGTTTTCACATAAAAATTAACTTTAATTTCGTTTTCAATTTTTCATTGACTTTAAAAAGTAAATACGCGTATAATTATTATCCGCGTTCATCTCTCAGGTGGAATTCTACGCTTGATTATTGATAAATAACTATTAAATTTACATATTTATTACTCTGTCCCCTTTTCTGTAGAAGATTTGCATACTTCCGCCTGTTTTGTTAAAACGTGTTGTGAAAACGTCGAGTTCATGATTTTAAATCTTGTAAATAACCTGTTAACTTCATTATGCTGAAGGTATTACAAAGCTTTATCTATGAAATAATACGCATGTAATATCTTTGAAATGAGAAGATTATTTACAGCCCGTGCTCGATTAGATAATATATTTATACTAATTTATAGACTCGGGTATATTATACATCCTAAACACAAGCAGCTGCTTTATTAGGAGAGTGATTGATATATTGGTGTTTATATTGTTAAAAAAATTGTAACCTTGTTTTATATGTTTCAATAAATAAAAAAAAAATAAAAAAATAAAAAAAAAATTATACCCCCCAAAGAGAGAGATGGATTTTCTCGACATTTTTTTAATGATAAAAAATAATTATATGACAGAGAAAAAAGCTCCCTGCGACTCCCTGGCTCCGATGCCATAATTATTGTGAATTCAAATTCCGTCAAAAATTAAATTTGAATTGATTAAAATGTTGTGTTTTTTGTTTTTGTGTGGAGTTCTATTTTAGTTTCAAATTGTTAAACAGTCGAACAATGTCTATGGAATGCGAAACAGCTGGCAGCCGTTTTAATAACATCCAACATATTTTTTAAAGGTTAGGTTATATTTAAACGTTATGTATTATTTGTATTTTGTTTAAGATACTCTCAGTGGAGCCTTTGTAGAATTGCCACTAAGGGCAGCTAGAACTAGTGCGCTGTGAGATTTATTTAAATTTCATAAGTTTTTTCTGAAAATCGTAACATAATTCTAAATGCCCTCCGCTTACTAAATACAATGTTAAGGCTACATAAGACTCTAATAACGGGGTTTGCTCGACGCTCACATTTTAATAATACGTTCATCAGAAATATTTAAAATAAATCCCATCGAAAGGTAAATTTTCTAGGCTTGCTAGGGCAAAGTCGACCTTATGTCCGTCCATTTCGCCGGGCCGCGCGACGAATATTTTTTTTACACGACTTCATCACTTCTGTCGTTAAGATTACCACATCATTTTAAAGATTTGATAGGGGAAATACTACCGTAGGTCAGTCCAATACACAGGGCTGTGCGTCACATATTTTTGTGCACGGCTTCTTCACTTACGTCATTCTGACTTTATTTTGGGTTATTGTCTCGTCATATGCTATATTACGCCGTAATGTTATAGCTGAAACGAACAAAAACGTTCTATTAGACATGTTCTTTTATTTGAACCAGCATGTCGAGAACTATCGTTTAACTCATATCCTGGCGTTTCCATCTTGACCAGGGGCTGTTATTATATAAGACAGCGTAATATCTATTTTTATAAATTACTTATTATTTTTACCACTGCTTTACAGCCATTTTTTCAGCCAGTCGTCACTAAACCCACGCCTTATAGTGTAATACTTGTATCATTTAGGTTGAAAAATTTCACACTCCTGTCACATTAATATAAACATTTTATGACGATCATCAAATTGAATGGCGTATGTGTGGTAAACCATGTATGATCGTGTGAGGAATGTGGAGATCCGCAAAGAGTGCAAGGCTGATGTAAGCGTAATGAGTAAGATTAAGAAAGGGACGCTTAGATGGTTTGGGCATATAGAGAGAATAAGCGAAGAAAGGAGTGTAAGGAGGATATATGATGCAAATGTTAGCAGAAGTCGGGGACGCCCGAGGAAGACATGGCACGATCAAGTGAATCAGATACTCGAGTCACGCATGTCAACAGTCAGAATATTAGAAGAGTATGTATGGATATGAATGAAGCAAGGGGAAATGGCGTGATGGTTAGTTATTTAGTTATCAAATTGAAGATCGACGACATTTTAAATTTTTGTCATTTAAACGGTCCCTGTTAAATGCCGATTCTCGGTGCGTTTCAGCTTTTGAACAAATTTTGTCAAGCATAACGATAATGTTTTAGCGCTAATCGACAATTTGATGGGCATTAAATTTAATAGGACGAAAGTTTGAAACTTAATTAATTTCGTAGGTTTTTTTGTACATATTTTGATCAGGATGTTAATATGTAATTTTAAGTACTGTTTTCACTCGGTCATTTCACCTTTCGTCTGTCTGTAATTTTGTTTATATATCCAGTTCAATATATTGGACGAGTTGGATACTGCCGTTTTATCCCGCCAGAAATATATATTCTATGATCTGTCAGAGCCTGAAGAAAGTTTAAAAAATAATTGTCATTGAGGTGGTGAATTTTTTTTGGACTAATTTTATAATTCCTTCTTATAAATAGAAATAAAAAATTTCACTTAAAATATATGATTTGTAATTAAGTAGGTAGGTATAAGTATCCACCTACTTGATTTAGGGGGTATTTCACTATGTCGGGCTAAATATCTGACTAGCTATCCGTTGGCTGGATTTAAAGATCAGAATAACTTCGTTATTCAACGGCGACCGTTTCACCATTGTTTCGAACTTCCGGATAGATAACACTCGAAATAGTCCGGCAACATCGCAAAATGTTTGCAGTTACTCAATCTACTGCCACGGCTGTCATGCGTCACAGTCCGCACACCGCAAAGTGTGCATTTGTTTGGTTATGTTATGTTGATTATCAGGTCATTTTAGATAGATTCGTGTCGAATTAATACATTGTTTCTTATTTTGAACACAATCAAATAATTCAGGATGGATCATACAAGCATTCAAATTCATTCTACGAAATTCGACTCACTTCTCAGCTGTTAAACTCGGAATGTTTTGACGCCATCTTTGATTCGAGGAATAGCGCCTAACGTGAAGTTCGAGCACTGATTAGTCAAATCTAACTTTAACCCGAGCGTTAGCGTTATTCAGATATAGTGAAAACGAAAAAATGACTAATCCGCGGATTAGTGCTTGGTCAGAACATAATCAGAGATAGTGAAATACCCCCTTATTCGATAAGAGAAAATTAGAAACATAATTTTTTGGAAGCGAGGTGTACTCTACCGTAGTAAGTAAAAACACAGTGTCTCCCTTGAAACTCTCAAGGAAGACACATTGTTTTACTTACCACGGCAGTACTGTTTACAGAACTTCTAGTTTTTTTGTTATGTAATGGGTACAAACGGTACGCAAGGCTTTCTTTCGTTATATTGTATTAAATTAAATTTATCCTATTGGACTTGTTTCTTTACTTGGACTTTTTCACTAAATTTCTCCACGACTCGATGAAGAAAATTCTAAACTCGCGGCACCCGACTCTGCCCCTGCACAATGCAAAATGCATAGCGAAACACGAGATGCACGGTCCGTGCAATTATATGCAAATGACGTGCATCGCGCAACTGCACGGTGAGGGCGCTTGATAATATTTTGAAAATTCTGAATTATTTTTTTAAGTGAATTCCGCACAAGAGTCCCAACTCCTTCCGACATTCCGGAGCCAGTAATTCAATTTTTTTATCATTCAAAACTGTCAGGATCACGAAAGTTTTTATTATTTTATTTTTCAAATTTGCGGTCATTATTTATACAAACTCGTCTGTTTTGCATTTCGTCTGATTGTAAATGTGTTTGCAAGTTTGATTTCCGTTTCAAGATGGTGCCCGTTTTAATGGTGAAATATCGTCGTGTTAGCTACCTGTAAATAAAGATTGATAAAAGAATTGTCATTTAGTCGGTAGATAGTATTTGTTTGGAAAAATAATATAATTCCTTATTTGATTTTTTTTTTAACTTTCGTAAAATATTTATGGTTTATAATATAGTAGGTAGGTATTAAGTACCTACTGACAAGTCTTTTGATATCAGAGGAAATTTTGGTTTTGATTTATTAAATTAGAGAATATTAGATTGGTTTTGGCATGTAGAGCGAATGAACAAAGAAAGGAGTGTAAGGATAATATATGACACGAATGTAAATGGTAGAAGCCGGGGACGCCCGAGGAAGATATGGCACGAACAAGTGAACCAGATACTTGAGTCGGGCCATTTCAAGAGTAGGAATAACATAACCGTATGTATGAATGTGAATGAGGCAAGGAGTGTGTTCCAAGACCGAGTTTATTATCGGTCCGTCCTCTCTGCCTACTCCTGCAGCGAAACGGCGTGATGATTTGTTTTTTATTGTTCTTTGAAGTACCCTCCAAACTACAACCACACCAACAACTACATCAACAGGATGTACATTAACATGTTCAATTACAATGTAAATAAGTATGCATAATATTATTACTAATTATAAATATATATAATATTATTACTAATTATAAATATACTTAATATTATTACTAATTATTCATATACATAAGAGTATTACTAATTATAAATATACCCAATATTATTACTAATTATAAATATACATAATATTACTACTAATTATAAATATACCTAATATTATAACTGATTATAAATATACATAATATTATTACTAATTATAAAATATTCAAATTATGCAAATAAGCAGGCACAAATAATCTAAAATATCACTAAAAACGGGTTGTTTCATAGAATTTGAACAATTCATCAAATTTCAAAGTCAATTTTCAAGTTCTGTGAAGGTTCTATTCAGGTTCTATTATTATATAATTATTGACGAGTTGCTTCACAAAACTGAAATATTAACAGAACTTGGATAGAACCTTCACAGAAATTAAAAATCAACTTTGAAAATTTGATGAATTGTTCAAATTCTATGAAACAACCCGTCATTCTACATGCTAATTAATAACAACTATCAATTGATAGTGATGAGTAGTATAAAGTTAGTTTTAGAAAAATAGAAACATTATTTTTTCGATGTGAGGTCTATTGTTCACAGGCCAGTTAAAACCCCCCAGGGTTTCGAAAGTTTGTATCTTCGCTACTGATTTCTGAACGAATCTTGTATTTTGTCCAGAGAAACGTTCCCAGTGCCACTGTGTAGCCACTGTTACCAGCAGCCATCAGCAGAGTGTGTTAGGGTCACATACGAGTAATTCATACGCCAGTTACGCCAATCATAATCATTACTGCGCCATTTCCATCACCGGTCAGCCTCTCGTTTAGCTCTTACCCATTCCTAGTAGGGATGGGATGGCAAAAACTTTTCAATATTCGAATTGCGAAATTCTCGAAACAATAGTTTCCTAAACAAATTCAAATGATGCTTCTAATTAATCGGTTGGATATGGACATATCGATTAAAAATAATCCAGGCTATTTGTATCAATTAGTTCGACTGTCACTATGTTGATGTATTCGGTTAAAAAAAATCTTCGACATCGGCAAGCTTTCAGTTGCTTGAAATGGCTTTAGCCGTGTTTGGCGACCAGATCTAACCATTTTTTTCTTATTTCTTCTAAACCACTTCCTTCAGTTTCTCAACATATCCCAATTAACTGGCTACGGAATGTTGGAATTATTTCGTGGTATTAAAATTCCTTTATCATTTTCTTGAAATTGTATTTCTAAAGCATTTTTATATCTAAAATAATAGTTTTTTTTTCTTTATTTATTTCGAAACTTACGACTGGTTGTTTCGGAGAATTTGAACAATTCATCAAATTTCAACGTTCATTTTCAAGTTCTATGAAAGATTTTTTTAAGTTCTGTTTTTATTTAAGTTCTGTCAAGCAAATAGCCTATAATGATATAATAACAGAACTTGAATAGGACTTTCACAGAATCCGAAAATGAACATTGAAATTTGATGAATTGTTCAAATTCTCCGAAACAACTCGTCCGTAATTCGAATCTGATTGTATTGATTATGATTCGAGTTACCTACTGTTTACTACTCTAATAATTTTTAACCGATTTTTTCTAAATGTATTTCGATTATGTCCATCACTATTAGGGTACCTACCTATCATGCAGCTTCCAGTTTGTCTATGGCGTTTATGTATGAGCGATGTTACTCGAATCCCCTCAAATTATAGAGGCGTTTTGCGCGCTCCATTTTATTCAAATACATTAATGCATCCACTGCAGACACGACCATCGAGTGGACAATCATATCTTCCAATCTCTCTAAATTAATTGTACATTTTCTCAAAGAGAAATTATATAAATTTGTTACTAATTATGGTTTACATTTAAACTCCACACAGGAGACAGAAAATAATTTCCCTCGGGGCCTAGTTAGTCTTTGGGGATGATATGAAGAGGGTCTTTTTGATGGAAGGAGGGAGTTAACCTGGGTCTTTATTAGACCTATGTTGTAGGATGGAGGAAACACAGAGTCTTAACATTCAAAATATATTAAATGTATAAAATACTATTTCACGGTTTATACCTAAAGAAAGGTTGGAGTAACCAAAGCGCATTTCGAATATACGTTCAGAGATCGCGCTGCTGGATTATGATAATACTTGGATAATTATTATAGCGTATTTTTGTGAAATTTCACCTTATGTAATCGTAACTCCCACGTGAAATAAGCAAAAAAAAAACGTCAACAGATTTCAGAGTGAAACTCAATATAGTAACTCAGTTCAAATCAGACCTGTATGCAATCTTCAACAGTGAGCTCTGGCTTTCTGAAATTTAACAGCCCTCTGTCTGGAATGTCTGGACCTCGCCACTTTCAACTTGCAACTTAGTTTTCGGTTGTAATAAACGTTAGCACAACATTATACTTAAATCTGGATATCTTGCTGGTTTTCAGTCAAGAAATTATACTTTTAGATAAAACCATCTTCCCATTTTTTATCTTCTATCATTTAGTATTTAAGTACCAATGCTTTTGAGCTCTAAAAAATATATGTTATACTTATAACAAATATAATATATATATTATACTTATAACAAATATAATATATTATGTTATAGGTACTTATAACAAATAAAATATATGTTATACTTATAACAAATAAAATACATGTTATAATTATAGCAATTAAAATATATGTTATACTTATAAAAAAAAAATATATGTTATACTTATAACAAATAAAATATATTTTATACTTATAACAAATAAAATATATGTTATACATTATAACAAATAAAAACTATCTCATACAAAATAAAATAAAACTCCTTGTGCCTTACTAATAAACGTGTTTAAATTTTACACAACTGACATACAACCACACATGTGTGTGATAAATGTTTTTTTTTATCAGTTGTGTAAAGTTTAAAACACGTTTATTAGTAAGGGGGGCTAATCTTTAAATCACCCTCATTCAGTCACACGTTAGTATAATGTATTAGTTCCACACATCGCGATCTCCCAAAGTTCACAAATAGCTCTAGTTAAATAATAGATTCTTCTCCCATTGTAACAGCTTCAACGTTTCACCTGAATAAAGAATGACGATCGGCACACCTCCTGCCTACAATATTTTAATTCGTTTTCCTAGTACGTTTTTTACCGCGCCGATATTATTGATGTCGATTTTGAATTACCTTGTGCGTCCACACGCGGGTTTCAAATAATGGGCAACATACATACAAAATTTATATAAAAATAATTTTTTGTTTTATTAATTTTAAAAACTTTTCTCTTTCACTCCCCTGAAAAATTAGCCTTACTTCACTTTGTACAGGGTTGACATTTTCCACGTAAGAATGAACCTTTTCTAAGATTCGTTCACGGTGATAAATGAGTATTGTTGTTAATTTATTAAAAATCTCCTCAAATTATTGGTAATACGGTTAAAAACGGGATTGCAGGCAGTTTCCTTCCTAATGTATCGGAACACGTGTTCATGCACCTGCGTTTGCCTTGATAATTTATAATGACGAAATGCGTAAATATTAGGATTTTTGCTCGGACATCTTTGTAATACATTCATATTTTACTAAAAGTTAAAATACATAAATATTTTACTAAAATTTTAAAAATATTAATATTATGCTAAAAGTTAAAATATGTTCATATTTTACTAAAAGTTAAAATACATTAATATTTTACTGATGTTAAAATAGATTCATATTTTACTAAAAGTTAAAATATATTCATATTTAAAAAAAAGTTAAAATGTATTCATATTTTACTAAAAGTTAAAATACATTCATATTTTACTACAAGTCCATCAATTCAATCGGTAAGGTTAACCGGATTACGAATAATTTAAAGAGATTCTTAATAAATAAGCAATACTAATTTTTCTCCTTGTTGTTGAATTTAACAAGGTTGTGGAATGATTTCGGCCTCTTTGTTTCCTTTCTCCCAAAATAAGGGTATCTTCAAGACCCATCTTCGCTCCTTTCTTTCATATAAAAGACCCACTACACAGCATCCCCAAAGATGACTCCGTCCCTGAGGAAAATATTTTCTTCTCAAGCGCTCCTGCGTAAAAAACTTACAAAAAAAATACGGATGTCCATATTTCCGCAAAGCGATCTTTCCAAAGCAAAAACCTGTCACTGTATGTAGTTGTGTATTTCTTATACCCACAAGATATTTATGAAACATGCTCGTATTACAAAAATAATTTTAATATAAATTTGTTTATTTAATTATTAACGCTTTTTAAGTGACTATTACATAGGTATATATAGTATTATCATTGAAGTAATGAAATATTTGGTCGAAGTGTTTTTGAACTGCCTCGGAAAAAATCTTTTATATTCGCTTATAAAATTACTAGCTGACATGAACCCGACCTTGCTGGGGTTATCCTTAGGAGATAGACAAATACCACTACAGACTTTTCTGTAGGCCTTTTTACGATATGCAATTCCGTAGTACATTATTTTGAGGTATTTCATAAGGTTAAGCCAGCGTTAGCAATGTAAGCGCCTGAAAAAAAATTCCGACTTGATTACAAAAGATCGACCTTTCTCTACATTCTACAAATGTAATGTGTAATTATTATATATACAGGGTTTATCGGCACTAACCCGACAAACTTTAACCAGCTATTCCTTAGCACATTTGGAGTAAAAAATGTTATGGGCACTTTGCTGTCCGGTAGCATTTTTTTTTTCAATTAAAAACAAAAAAAATAAATATTTCCACACTACATCACTGTCATTGGCATTGCTTTTCGTGTTCAACAGCTGTTATAAGCAAGTATGTCGAAAAGCGTCTTCTCTCTTTCGCACACACTAAATAATAATAGTTAAAAATGAGACGAATGGTGCCGTGCCATTTCGTTGTGATTGTAAAAGTGCGCCCATATAGGAACACACGTGCATTATTCAACGGAATTCGAATAAAATATTGCCAGATGGGTTTTCAAACTTTGACAAAGGATAAAACAGTGGTGACATGTGGTGAAAATATGAATAATAATTTTTTTATTAAAAAAAAACGTTACCCGACAGCAAAGTGGAAATAAGATTTTTTTACTCCAAATATGCTAAGGAATAGCTGGTTAAAGTTTGTCGGGTACGTGCCGATACACCCTTTATAAAAAAAAACGTTCCGGAAGAAATTCTCTAAATCATAGTGAAAACTCTATCGAAATTCATTGCGTAGTTTAGAAGAACTAAGCTTACAAACAGACAGACGAGATATTTAGAGAAGATATCCATTGATTTGGCTTAATTATTTCCCTCCATTATTAGTATTCTGGACAGTGAGTAGTACATATTCTATTTAGTCGTAGAATTTCTGCACCGAAATAAATCCTTTCCCTAGATCCTAGACTAAATGCGTCTGCAGCAGTCATATCAGATTATAAACAAAGCATACAAATTCCTATAAAAAGTTTTAATTTCTAGTAATTCATAAATATCAAAAAATAGTTCAAAGCCACTCTGTATGTTGCTCATTACGAATAGGCAATTTTTTTCTTCTTTAATAATAAAAGGCGATCCGTGAAGTCGGACCGCGAACCCCCGAGGCCTCAGATACTAGTTAATTTTACAGATATATCCACACTGGCAGGTACCTACCTACCTCACCACCTCACAACTTTACCACGTGCTCATTTATTGGTCACTCCTACCTACGTCTACAGGTACCAGGTACTTGGCAAGTCTTCGGTCGTCGAACTCCGTAATAATGCGACTCAATCCATTACTTTTCTTAGGAAGGATGAACCATTTCGTGTTGGACTAAAAACTTACAGGTTTAATTTATTGCTAGCGATTATCCTCTTCTTCTTAACTGTGGCGAAATCTTTAGAGTCTTTTTATGCTCTCATAAAGTATAGTTAGGTTCCTCAATATCAGGCTAATTCGTTATGCTTGATTTTGGACGCGAGTGATTTAGTTTGATGAATGAATTTTGGCTCTGTACATTGGAAGAATAATTATTTTATTACTGAACTAGCTGACGTGTACCCGGCATCGTTGGGGGTTATCCTTAGGAGATAGACATATAACATCACGGACTTTTATGTAGGAGTATTGAAGATATACAGGGTTTTCCAATAAGAGGTGTTATTTTGAATAGCCCGCTATTTCGGTAGATGTTACTTTTGAAGCTGTCTATTTTTACCATTTGACAAGTAAAAACTACGCCATTACTAAAAATGGAACGATACACGCTTCAACAACGCATTAAAATTATTAAAATTCACTTGAGTGAATCAAATGCAAATCATCTTGAGTGATGAGGCCCATTTCCACCTCTGTGGCTTAGTCCACAAGCAAAATTGCCGCATCTGGGGCTCGGAAAACCCAAGAGTTATTGTTGAAAAGCCTCTCTATCCTCAACGGAGTCATTGGACCTTGCTTTTTCGAAAATGAGGCTGGAGCAACAGTTACGGTGAATGGATTGCGCTATCGAGAGATGATTAATGATTTTTTATGGCAGGATATATTTCAGATGCTTTAATTAAATACTGCGAGTAGAATACATCTTGACCTTTGAAATAATCGACTATTTTTTATATAAGTCTTTTTATAAGCCCAGAAAAAAATAATGTAAAGGCCTATGAAAACTGCTTTAAAGTTCAAAATCTCCTACATACGAACCCATTTTCTGTTGTGATTTTATTTTATAATGTGGCAAATTAAGTTATTTAAAAAATGATAGGAAAAAATTAAATATTTATGCCTGAACATCCAGAAAATAAAATAAAAGGCACTTTTTGGCCATGTTTTTTTCTTGCATAAATCAAAACAGGCGGATGGTGTTAAGCGGGAATTTAAACCTTATCGCCATCTACGTAAGGGTTGTTATTGATAGCGGCTCAATTTAAAATATTACACGACGTACATCGCATTAACAGTAATAATTTGGTATACAGTAGTAATTGGCGGAAGAAGTCAGAGACGCCGAGGAAGTATTGCCGGGTCCGCCAGTATTTTATAAATATTTTCAGTTTTAATAATAATAGTACCTACGTTAATAATGTTCGTTATAATGAAAATCTACATAATTAATCATGTATATTTATACTATTTTTAAGTGTAGCAAGTCAGCACGTGTGCTCACGCGTGCAGAAAATTACACTATTTTTCTCCTTTCAGCACAATAAGCGTTACCGCTAATTAATATCGCTGTACGCAGTTGTAGGTATTCCTTTTACATAATCATTGCAAATGTGCAAAAAAGTGCAAATATTGCAAGTATGCGTAAAAACTGCACTAATCAGTTCAGAGATTGTTAGCTGCTTTAAACTGACTAATCATTAAATTAAATAAAAAAAAATTTGCTGTGTTGTTTCATACCTTTATTATTTCGTTGGCGAAATTTTTTGTTTATTTTTGTCTTGATATCACATATTTTATTTGATTCTTAATAATTTGCGACCGATGTATAGGAATTCATACAAAGCATCTATTTTAAGCTTACAGTGTAATTTCCATCATAAGCTATGGAACTTTGAAGTTTCCAGTTTAAAAAATATATTTAAGGCGATATTTAAGGTAATATTTTAAATTGAGCCGCTATCAATAACAATCCTTACGTATGGCATCGCCTTAATTATCAATCTTTGAACTATTTTAATCAAATTTAAAATATTATCATATGTTCCTCCCCAGCCAATACTGCCATATTGTACCTAATATAGATTGAACATGGTACACTTTTTTTGTTAGACCATCATTTTCATGTTTTCAATAAGAAAAAAAAGGGTTGAAACTCGGGCAAAGCCGGGTAGAAAAGCTAGTTATTTATATTGAGAAGTATACCAAATGTAGTTTTGTGGTTAGACATTGGATTTTACGAAGAAACAATGATTGTATTTAAGTTAGTTTGAACTTGTCCAGCATGTCTGAGAAGCGAAATGGCTTACTCTAGTAGACCAACAAAAGGTAAAACGCAATGCACAGTGCCCATTTCGCATTGCGACACAATGCGTGGGCCTTTTCATAAATGTGCACGTGAACCAAACCAAAATTGTGTTGGGGTTATTTTTAAATGATTATGCCGTGTCTAGTCTAATTTAGTCTATGGCTGTGTCACTATTATTCTGATGTTCTGGGAATATACATACAATGATACTTCGAGATTGGTTACTTAGTTTGTTAACAGAGTACAGAGATTGCGGATGGGTGCATACTAGTTGCGAGCTGGGATGTGAGAGAGATATGAAACTAATATATGGGCTTTTATACTATCGTAATATATCGGTCTTGCTCTACACTGACGAAGTCAAACACCAGACTTTGTAATTAGATTGATAAGGTCCCGATTTGTAATGTATGTAACTACGAAATAATTGAAGAATGTTGTTTTTACCATGTTTGTTTGAATCAATATTTATTGTTTTGCATTTTGTTTTAAAGTGTTTTTTTTTGCATGAAAATATATCTACAAGATGAATCCACAGAGCAACTACGAAGGTACTGCAATAATAAATAAAAATGTATCTGTTTTAGTTATTAAGTTAAATTAATTTAATTGGTTTTAAGGTTTAATAATTTGGAATTTAACACTAAACTTGCTTTTTGTTCGGAGGAATCATTGCTGTTAATATAACATTTAGTTTTAATTATTATTAATATTTTTTTTTGATTGACTTTTACTTTTTAATATGTACATATTATAATTTTTTTTAACTTTTTGACTGATTGGACGTGGCTTTCTGTTTTTTTTCTGGTTTCGGCGCATTTCCTGCCCACTGGTTGCAGCGGTCCGCCACGGTAAGGATTCTATACCTTATCCCACTATTCACCTGACTGTTCCCACTTACTAATCAAATGGCCTGTCGCTTTCACATTCACCGACTGTACCTCCCGAATAAGCTAATTATTCGCTCACCATAGAACGCTAACTTTAATTAATTATTTTTTATTTTTTATATTTCTAACAATGGCTTTTTCCCTTGGGGCTGTATGTTATACACCATTTTATGTCTCCTACCGTATAATAAATCACACCTTCCTTTATAACCCTTTATAACCCTTTATTTATATTAATCCTAATATATTTAAAATTAAATGTATGATATCACTTGGTGCTTTTATTATATAAGCTCGTCGTCCCACGGATCGGTAAGCAATCGACATAAACCGAATGCTGCCAGACACTGCTCAGAAAAGTTCCACACTGAATTGCGCTGCAGACCAATCTATTGCTACAGCGAACTTAATTTTCTGCACAAGGTTTGCAGTATTCGGTTTATGTCGATTTCTTACCGACCCGTGGGACTACGGGCTAACCGTTTGGGATGCGCGTAAAATAGTATCGCCTTGGTGAAAGACCATCGTTCAGAATAGAAACGTTGGTTAAAATGACATTAGCCGTGATTGGTGACTAGATCTGAACAGCTGGGTTTTTTTCCAACCGTTTTCTTTCTCATCTGCTTCCTCTTCTCACCTCATTCAGCCTCACAATTCAGTGGCGGCTCGTGACTTTTGGGTTACTAGAGTGCTAATATTACAAAAAATGGCTTAATTGATGTTGTTGTAGCTGAAAACGATTTTTTTTTTTTTTTTCGAAAATCGATTTTTTGTATGAAGATTTTCAGGAATTCCGTGCGGCGCACGGATTTACTGAAATTTCCTGAAAATCTTCATACAAAAAATCGATTTTCGAAAAAAAAAAAAAAAATCATTTTAACTATAACAACATCAGAAATGCCATTTTTTATAATATTAGCACTCTAGTACACCCAAAAGTCACGAGCCGCCACTGCTCACAATGTACCCTAATTGGGGATGTCATAGTTCCACTGGTTTCGAGCAGTTGGTACTCGAAGTTAGAAAATAGAATTCATCTAGAAAATAAATAATATTTTCTGCATTTTCTCAGGTGTATGAGAATAATAATAAAAATATTGCGTCGCACTTAAAACATTTATGCACTATGCTATCGTAATTGCTATGTCGGATAGGTGCGATTTAAAACTTGTTTTTCTCAAATTCACTGAAAAAAAGTATTATAAATTACAGCACTTGCCCAATCTAACGTGGTAATTGTTTCGAACAGCTCTATTCCGCCAAACGTGGCGCCATCCATTGATGTATTATATGTAGATGAGACAGGTAGCGAATAAACAGGTTCCACTTTTTACCTCCAATTGACCTCCAACGCTTCTGAGGCTCTAAATAAAACTACCGAATCCGGTCTACGTATGCTACGTATAAACAGGAAAAAAATTTCGCGAGCAACCGCAAATGCCGCTTGCAGTTGCTTTGTTCCTTTCCCGTATTTCATGGCATGGCTCGCGGAAATTTTGTCCTGTTCATACGGACCCTAAGAGTGGATCACGGTTCGACGAGATAATTAGTACGCAATAGCGCCTCTATTTGTATAGCTCTATGGCGCCATCCTTATACTTGTCATCTAAAATGTTATGTTTAACCATCCCGAAGCCAAGTGGGGGATTAGGTAGTACCCAAAAATTACTATCCTTCTTATATTAGCTTAAATACTTGACATGTCATTTTAGTATTTTACGTATTTCTGCAAATACATAAGTTACCATTAATAATTGACTGAATAATTGGGATTTCTGTAGCTTAACCCCTTCAGTAATCATTTAAAAATTAAAAATTAAAAAAAAACACCTTTTTTTATCAATGCATTTTATTTACTCAAAATATATATCCTCATATAAAAGCCATATTCGGGCCCAAAATGGGACTGAATATTGATGTTGTGGTGCATAGTATGAAAAAATAATAAAAAAAAATCTTTAGTTAATTCCGAATTCTGGCACATAATAGCCGCCCGAGTATACTCGGGCGTGGTCCTTAAGAGGATAAAAGCCCATAAGATAGAAAAATCATGGGGTCGTCGGAAGACCCACCTGGTTACAGACGTTTTGTTTGGCGTCTTGGCCTGTCAAGAGTTAAAACGAACTGTTAAATATTTTACTGTTGACAACTGTTGCAAAACGTGAATCATCGATACTTATAGTGAATTCATTATGTATTTTTCCTATTTCATAATGCGACCTTGGGTTTTTTGTTGTTATTAGTTAGTGTCTTGAATTTTGACACCTCTATTGTTGTAATGTCCAGCATTTTAATCTGATAAGAGAAAAGACATTTGCACGGCTTTGAAATCAAATCAAGTCGAAAAGAATGTGTGCAACATAATCAAAACAACATTTTTTTTTACAAAATGTTTGATAATGGTCACGGCCTCCGTGGTCGAAGAGTAAGTCTCTCGACTAGCAAGCTGGAGGTCGCGGGTAAAAATTCGGCGTGCGCAAGTAAATTTTATCTGATTAATTTTGTGTTATTTCATAAATTACTCATTTAAATTAATATATAGTACATTTGCGGCATGTTCCAGAGTGGAAGATACTCTCAGTATCGCCCTGGTGTAAGACCACCATTCAGAATTGAAACGTTGCTTGAAATGGCTTTAGCTGTGTTTGGTGACCAGATGTGAATAGCCAGGAACTTTCCCACCTTCCTTTCTCTATCGCCTCCCCCCACTACCTTCAGCCTCACAACATACCCCTCACAACAGACGGTTGAGAGCAGTTGGGACTCTTGCGCTGTTTCAAAATTTAAAAAAAATCACAACGGTAAAGCGCCCCGAGTCAATCAATATCAATTGTCAATAGTTACGTTGTTGCGATTAACAATTGATAATTGAACATTTACTTAGGCGATTGAAGCGATTGACAATTGAGACTTCCTATTGATGAGAAGAATTATATGTATTTTGTTTGATCACATAGACGTCTTGTAGACAAGCGCAGTTACTCTATGTACAGAGCCCTATGGAATTCAATTTCATCGCGGAACTAGATTAGTTTAACTTATAGTAATTGCATTATATCGCGATTGTTATGAAAAGTCAAATCAAAAGATTATAACTTTTGTAACAGTTTGATAATGCCTTCGGAAGGTGAAATAGCTGTCACGTTTAATAATAATTACACAGCAGAACTTGTTTATAAATAATAAAATAGCCACACGGTTACATCATTAAGAATCAAATTACAATTTATTTTATGATAGTGCTAAACAGGCATGAAATTATTAATATAGTTAACTTCCGTCTTATTTTTTTTGGACAAAAAATATGTTTCGTTCGTATTGTGCTTTTAAAACGGGACACCGACATCCTGTTAAGTAAATAACGCCGTGTTGCCAACATTAACTTCTTAGTAGAAATCTTGACGAGGTGTATTTTCGTTTACCACATTACAAAACCGAAATTACATTTAGGACGGGTCACTTCACCGAATTTGAACAATTCATAAAATTTTTGAGATCAGAATTTTAGTATTGTGGAACAACTGGCCAATAACGATATAATAACAGAACTTGCATAGACCCTATAGTGATTTGTTTTGGGGTATTATGCCATGTTGCTATTATGCTATCTTCTTCTTTAGCCAACGTTTCGGAAAGCATTGCAGTGTCCATCATTCATCACATCTGCCCTGGTGATGGACTGCAATGCTGTCAATTTCAGTATTGTGGAACAATACTGAAATTCTGATCTCAAAAATTTTATGAATTGTTCAAATTCTGTGAAGTAACCCGTCCTAAATGTACAGCATTCGGACAGCATTGCAGTCCATCACCAGGGCAGATGTGATGAATGATGGACACTGTAATGCTGTCCGAAACGTTGGCTAAAGAAGGAGATAGCGCAACATGGCATAATACCCCAAAAACAAATCACTATAATACTTTCGGCCGTGAAAATCTCAAATCATACCCGTCACAAAACTTAAAAATTATGTTTGAAATTTGATGAATTGTTGAAATTCCGTAAAACAACCCACCCTTAGAATCATATGTGTTAATTGGGTCTTAGAAATCTTATATCGACGACGGAAAGGGTATAAGCGACAATTGAGTTAAAAATGAGTTAATCGAACAGGTTTTGATTATTTTTTTTTTTCTGTTCGAAACTGTATGATAAACTCAATTTTTGTAAAATTGTCGCTTACCCCCTTTGCCTTTCCGGCTGAATATAACCTTTCTAGTGAATTAAATATAAAACTGACTATTAGGTCCAATTCCTGATCCTGGAGATCCTTTCGGGGAAATGGCGCACTGGTAAGTTAACGTGTGAGTTTACATTTACCAAAAAGTCGCTTTGATAAAGAAATGGCAACGGTTACGATTTTTTTTCACACTCGTACTTCGTCTCTGATATCAATAGGCATACCTAATAATTGAATCTTTGACACCTGCAAAAAATTACAGAATGTCACTGCTGTGTTCCCACAAACAGTTCTCCAACTCGTCGTGGAAGGAGATATTAGACAATAAGTTCTTTATATTAAATCAGGGATTTATTCAATACTTCGCGTATTACAAAAGTGACTTCGATGGTCGACCTAACTAGGAGCTGGCTAAATGAGATCTGCAAACACAATGTTTGTCTGGAAGCAGCCTAACTGGCCCTAGCGACTACTGACTACTAGCTGCCATCTTGCGGAATTCCAAGCAAGTTCTATGCACTGCCCTCTATGAGTGCATCTGTGAAGCTAACTCACTTCTTCCCAAAATAAACGGATTTATTATGGGTTAAAGATTTAAAAAAGAGACGATAAAGTTTAAAAGGATTAAAAAAGTTAGTGGACAAGCTTACTACAAATATATTTTTTAAAGGAACTCTTCGATTCAACTTTATTTATTATAAAAGACAACTGTTTACGACAAGGGGAGATGAAAAATACTCCATTTTAATATCTTACTTGCCGCCATTATTTTTGAAGTGACAGTTTTTTTAGGATTATATATATATATTTTTTTTAATTTTTGACATTTTAGTTTTATTTTATTTAACTCAAACTTGGTACCTACAATAGGTTCTTAGTTTTAATAAAAAAACATTATTCATATTATTATGTCGAAACATGTCGTGAACAAAATACGTAAAATTATCCGTATTTTAGTCGAAATTCCCAGACACCGTGTATATTTTGACATAAAATGGAAAAAAATATCCGCTTTCCCTGTAAATATGTAGTCGAACCCTTTCGTAATTTGCTTAATTATATGTCAAACCGTAATATGTAATTAATTTCGTAAATCTACCGAATGCTTGTTTGCCTTGATTAATTGTGTTAATTAGATATCCTATTGCAAAGTCAGTGGCGATTGTAATATCTTGTCTGAATAATGCACGAAGGGTAGAACAATGACAATACTATAATATTATTATGTTACGTATTATATTCCTGGTTTAGAGAAATACTTACAACAAGTATTACGAGGTCGTTGCATTGCAAGCACTTCTCACCACAGTACACATAATATGGGCTGACTTGCAGCGATACACAGTAAACAAGAATGGTTTGTGCAATATATCTGGTCAACATGTAAACCTTGACTCTTTTCGCATCTTGGGCATTCGCGACTTCTTTCATCCCCTTGTGCTTCGTTATAGTCCTCCTGATAATTCTTCCTCTGTCCATCTGCTTTACACGACCAAACCATCTAATGGTCGTTTTACACTACCGCGGTAAGTAAAAGCACACTGAGACTCAAGAAGGACACTGTGTTTTTTTTACTTACCGCGGCAGTACACGATGCTTTTTTATCATTCAGATCCCCGTATGGAAACTATATCGGGATTCGGGACCCATATGAAACATCTTTGCTTTACGCGATTTTTATTTTCATACTTACGATTTCATACATATGATTGCCACTAGAGAAGAAACATTGAACATAACCATAGATCACATGAAAACATTTTTCATTTGCCTTTGTCGTTCACAATACCGAACAGTAGGTAATACACGTTCACAATCAGTAATAACTTGTTATAGAATCTATTTATTATCAATGTTTTAAATATAAAACGAAATAAACAAGCTAAATTTCGACACAATATATTTACTTGAAACAATTACTGATTATAGATGTTAAATGATGTCCGCCATCTTAAACTGTATGAAAATCGGTATCAAAACATAATACGTCATTTTTTCAACGTGTAAAAGGGTCATAAGCGTTCGTTCATTGCTTTGCATTCAATTAGGATCTCCTCAATCGACGTATGATGCGCAAATGGATGAAAGTGAAAAGTGAATTAAATACTCGAGTCAGGTCATGCCAAGATCAAGCGTTTAAATAACAGAAAAGTTTCTACGCTGCCATGATTGCAAAATTGTCTAAATCGCACTGGTTTCCTCTTCCAATCTTTTCCCCGCTGGACATATCCGAAAATTAATCACACAAGAGCCGCAGTGTCCAGCATCAGTATTCCAGCCTTCGCATTGGTCATGGTAATAATTCCATTCTAGGGGACCACCTCCTTAAGAGTATATGCTATTCCAATGGCTGCACATTATTCTATTAGCGGAATGGTATATAGCACATATTATACGAGGGTATGTGTTGTATTCGCACTTGCAAATAGTGTAATACGGAAACGGTGTTGGTGACATAGCTCCGTGAAGACGCACTAGTGCCGGGGATTAGCTTCAGATACTCACTGTGCCAAGTTAGCGCAGAGAGTATCTGAAGCTAATCCCTTTAGCACTGCTAACTGATTCCAACTACCCCAGCTTGATCTACCTATTCACTATTTACACTATTCTACTCAATCCGTGCTAATTCTGTGCGATAAACTCTGCATGTCTTGAGTAAATACTGACAACACGTCTATTTGGCGAAGTTCGTTTATTAACTGAGATGGTTAGTACTTAATTATTATTATTATTATACTTGTCACTTGTCCGCAACAGAACCAAGTAAAACGTTTAGGGACGCTACCACAACTTGTAAGATTAAACGCTTTGTGACTGATTATGATTATCATCAGATCTCCGTTTATCTCATTGACTGTGTAACAGTAACAATACACGCAGCCATGCAGGGAATACAAGAGATGCGGATAATGTTCAACAAAAAAGACATTCGTTCCGCGGGGCAAATGAACACACGCAGTCATTCTATTATATTACAGAAGTACCAGGCCAACAGAACTACAGAACAGAGGAGTCATCTCCATCTCCACACTGAATACAGATACCGTCATTTTCCGGTTGACGAATCGTCAAATAATGTTAATAATGATGGCGAATCTCATGCAAATGTTCGGCGGCGATGCCGTTACGGGCAAATAATATTGTTTGTTTATTTTAGTGGTTCTTTTAAAATGGGAATAGCCGCAAATATAAATATGCGGTTACGTAATAATAATTATTCGCGTTTGACCTGATGCTCGTTTTTTTCGAGCATTTTTTGATGCAATTAAAATTCGAATAAAATGAGATCACAGTTCTTTCGCGTACCGCGTATTTTGGTAGTCGTTTGTAATACGTGTACATTTTGCAAACTTTGGGTTAAGTAGTATTTTTTACTTATCATTCGTACCTAATCATTTTTAAAACCGAACCTTACGTAATATTATTTGTTTTACTAGAATAATGTTATAAGGATTTAATTCTGGTTAGAGAATTTCCAAAGTGCCTAAGTGCCCAAATTATGCCTCTTCGGGGATGCTGGGGTGGCGTGACACACAACATAAATTTCGTCGACTGAACTATCTTTCAACAGTTTTTTATTTACTATAATATGTATAATCAAAGACGTATTTAAGTGGGGTGAAAGCATTAAACCCGTCCCCCAATCGGTATCAGTGTAACGTAGAAAATATATTACATTCCTGGAAAATACAGCAATATTATTTGCACCATCTCTTTTATCAATTTCCAATCCCCATTTCCCTCTTGCTCCCCCCAGGATCGTTCCTGCTCTCCTTCGTCTTAGGGTGGAACCCCATCCCCCCCACGTGAAAGCTATACATCGATATTTTCCAATGCAAATGCATATTTTAAACGAGTGTACTATGGCAGGTCTTGACAATAAATACACATTAAAAAATAAGAGGGGTGCGCTTAAGAAAAGTATCTTTGAAAAGGAGTGGTAAACCATATTATAATAAGTTTGGGAAACTCTGTGAGAGAACGTAAACAAAAGCTTGCGGTTCTAGGAAACCGCGACTTTCCCAACACGTCACAAAGTTTCCCGGTCGCTGCGGGAAGTGAATTTTCTTACGGAACTGGGTCACAACACTTAAACGTCATTTCACAGCGACGTCTCAAAAGCTCTTTTCTCTCTACTCGGAACAAAGGAAATACTCACAAAAAAAATTCGTGGCTGGTACATTATTTTACAAGGACACACATGCATTAAAGTCATATTTAGGTACATCATACCGTATTACGGGAACAGGGCAACGCAGGCAATTAAACACACTTTAATAGTAATAAGTCATTAAAAGTGATATAAAGTCATGTAAAGTGATATAAAGTCATGTAAAGTGATATAAAGTCGTGTAAAGTGATATAAAGTCATGTAAAGTGATATAAAGTCATGTAAAGTGATATAAAGTCATGAAAAGTGATATAAAGTCATGAAAATTAATGAAATAAAACTAGGTTACGTTAGGTTGGGTTTATAAGACAGTTTTTTTTTCATCACGATGACTTCTCAGGTGACCGGATAACTCATCAAAAAGACAAATCAACACACCTTTAAAAAGTGATAAAAAGTTATGAAAAGTAATGAAATATAAACTAGATTACGTAGATTATGTTTAAAGGTTAATTTTTTTTTCATGGCTTATATCACTTTTTAAAGGTGTGTTGATTTGTCATTGTGTAGAGTTATCATGGAAACTACTTTTCAACAGTATGTTGAATTGCCACTATCCTGAGTTATCACGCAATCTAATATTATTGCACTGTCAAAATTACACACGTACAGAATTACACATTACATCTACTGGTTTAAAAAAAATCTAATTTAACCTAACTTTTTTATTTCTTTTTAATATGAAATTCCTTTAGCACACTCTAAATTTTAAACGAACCTATTCAAACAGATTTGATCAGAATTACCTTTTCCCCCGCAGCATTTTCTTCGGTATTAGAATCACATAATTGAAAAGTGTTAAGTATTATGTGTGATCACTCGCCATTACAGAATTAATTAATCGTTTCCATGACCTATCTCCAATACAAGGTGTCATGCATGTGAAATAACAATCTGCGCATCTAATCTTTTCATGCAGTTGTGCATACAAACAGATCATTATTATTTACCTTCACTACTTTACATTTACAAATGCACTGTAGAGAATGCAATACAACTCGGAAAAATATCAACTAAAATTGAAATAAACTGATTTAATCGATTATAATATTATCTTCTGTGTATGTAAAAATTTATGTTTCGTGGTTTGTACCCTATAGACTCAACTACTAAAAAACTAGAACCCGGGACCCGCACTCTATCCGGGAGTCGTCACGTTACAGAATTCGGGACCCGTGCTCTATCCGGGAGTCGTCACGTTACAGAATTCGGGACCCGTGCTCTATCCGGGAGTAACGTTATAGAACTCGGGAACCGCACTATATCCGGGAGTCACGTTATGGAACACAGAACCCGTACTCTATCCGGGAGTAACGTTATAGAACACGGAACCCCCACTCTATCCCGGAGTCACGTTACAGAACTCGGAACCCGTGCTCTATCCGGGAGTAACGTTATAGAACTCGGGAACCGCACTGTATCCGGGAGTCACGTTATGGAACACAGAACCCGTAATCTATCCGGGAGTAACGTTATAGAACACGGAACCGGTACTCTGTCCGGGAGTGACTTTATAGAATTCGGAACCCGTAATCTATCCGGAAGTTATATCGTTATCGTTATAGAACCCGGGACCCGTACTCTGTCCGGGAGTAACGTTATAGAACTCGGAACCTGTACTCTATCCGGGAGTAACGTTAGAGAACTCGGGACCCATACTCTATCCGGGAGTGACGTTAACGAACACGGAACCCGTACTCTATCCGGGAGTAACTTTATAACAACCGTATGTAGTATGATCCTAGTCATTCTCGTCCAATTTATTCATATTATTTTCTTAGCCAAAGTTAAATTAAAATTGCGAAATAAAGTTCCAATTACGTACATACCTAGTTACTGTAATGTTCTGGCTGTCGTTCTTTCATCGTGACTGTTTGTTATTATGATCGCATGTTTATTTCGTGGCCTGGAGGTCATCATTGGATCATCATTATTAGCGTTGCATTAATGCATAATAATTTCAATACAATCGCATCATCGAGCAAGTGCATTTTCTATAATATTATTATTGAACTGTGCACTCAGCCACTTAGGAATAGAATGTGAATAATTTTATAAACATGTCGCTGATTATTGAATTTGTAATAGGTAATAGATATTCTTTAGAGATGTATTGTTAGAATATTAATTAGAGACGTATTTTAACATATTTCCTGGAACTTATAATTAAATATAAAATTCCAGTTTCTAATAAATTTATGCTCGCTAAATATGAATTTCCGCATAATACAGAAAAGCTGCGCTGTAAAATATTATACTTACCTCTGTGTTAAATTATTATATTACTAGCTGATGTGTACCCGGAGTTACTCGGGATTGTGAATGCTTTTGAGCTTGTGAATATTGTGCCCGAAAATATTTTTTACGACTTGTAAAATCGACCTTTTTCTGCTTTATACATATATATAAACCGTATAGTGAAACCCCTATCAAAATCCGTTGCGTAGTTTAGAAGAACTAAGCGAACATACAGACCCGGATAGCGACTTTGTTTAACACTATTTACAGATGTAATAACACCATAAATAAACCTCTAACTAGATTGATATCTTCGGGCTTTTTGTATAAAACAAATTGGTCCTAAAAAAGCATAGATATGCTAATAGGTACAGGGTTTTCCAATAAGAGGTGTTATTTTGATATTCAATCGTAAAAGATCAATGGTTTCGTTGCTTGTGTGGCACGTAGCGCCGTCTTGTTGAAAGTAAACGTTGTCCAGATCAATACCATCCAATTCCGGCCATAAAAAATCATTAATCATCTCTCGATAGCGCAATCCATTCACCGTAACTGTTGCTCAAGCCTCATTTTCGAAAAAGTAAGGTCCAATAACTCCGCCGGACCATAAACCGCACCAAACAGTCACACGTTGAGGATAGAGAGGCTTTTCAACAATAACTTTTGGGTTTTCCGAGCCCCAGATGCGACAATTTTGCTTGTTGGCGAAACCATCGAGGTGGAAATGGGCCTCATCACTCAAGATGATTTGCATTTGATTCACTCAAGTGAATTTTAATAATTTCAATGCGTTGTTGAAGCGTGTATCTTTCCATTTTTATTAATGGCGTAGTTTCTACTTGTCAAATGTCAAAAAATGACAGCTTCAAAAGTAACATCTACCGAAATAGCGGGCTATTCAAAATAACAACTCTTATTGGAAAACCCTGTATATTCGAACATAATTTACCTTATTCTATTAATTTTTGTTTTTGTAATACTTTTTTTTCTGTGGGTAATTTTAATCTTGTTTAAAACGAGGTTAGTCAAGTACCATTACTAGAAGTTTTGTATTTTCGTGAAATAATTCTGTGGCTTGCTTCTGAAAGGGCCAATGTCAGTTTTTTTTTTAATTCATGTGGCCTGGTTAGAGTTTGTTAGTTTTCATTAAGCAAAGTGAATTTTAAATACATCTATTTGAATTCCACATTTGTTTTCGTGAATGAATTAATGCAAACCTTGGAAGTGGAAATTAACCCACTTCCCAATTCGATGACAATGTATTTTATCAACATTGGTGGCAATCACGCATACGCACGCGGACGTATATGCATTTCTCGAAAATTGAAGACATTCCCGTAGTTAATATACGAAATAAATGTAGGTCTTACCCAATCCGGATTTCATTCAGTTGTTACCGCGGTTAACTCGAGTCCCCGGGGGGAAGGTTCAATCATCGGTTAAACAAAATAAAAAATAGATATATTATAGTAAAAAAACTTTCTTTTCTATTTCAACATTGGCCTCCGAAAATCTAAAAATCTTTTCTCAAAATCGAAAGTTTCTTTTAGAATTCGGAAGATAACCCAATTTTCAGACCAAATCACAAAAAAATATGTATCGAAAAAATGACATCGGCCCTTTTTGAAGTAAGCTACAGTGTGTGTGATTAAGAAGCATCTGTTTATGAACGGCATTTTTTGTTTTGCCAACATCATATGTGTTTACATGTGTTTTTTAAGATGTGGCTTTTTTGTGTATTAATGTGTGTGGTGAGTTCTTTTCCATTCGCAAGACTATTGTGTAGGCATATGGTTTTTTATGTTTATCTATCTGGTCAGTACGTCCATTTTGTTTGCTATCGTTCAATTCTGTAAATAACACTGTGGACTAGTTTCCCCTCATTTCCAAATGAATGTAACACTATCTTAATTTATATACCTATACACTAAGCACCACTTTTTAAACAGAATTTTAACAATTCAAGTTTTCAAGTTCTGTGAAAGTTCTATTCAAGTTCTGTTATCATAACAGGCCAGTTGCTTCACAGAACCGAAATAATAACAACTTGAAAATGAATTTCGAAGTTTGATGAAATGTTCAAATTCTGTGAAAGGACCACCATGTTTTTGTTTGTTATTTGACCACTACCGCAAGTTATAATAGCCACTTCCTTTGTGACCTGTAAACATCCTATAATTTTAGTGACCCTATCAGTGTCTACAATTCGTTTTTTTTTTCGAGTATTCAGACTTATTTTTCAAATTAATTTAATATTCCTGAAAGTAAATCTGGATCCTGCATTTTCCTTTTCCTATAGAATTATTGTGAAAAATAGTATTGCACTTAGTTCCGAACTTAGGAGAAATTCAGTACTATTTTTTATTTATCAATAAATACATATTATATATATATTAAATCTCCACACTAGGCGGCTGCCTGTTTCATGGTGACCAATGGAACATAGTTATTTTGTATGAAGTCTAGTGTAAACATATGAATTAAATATATAAACATGACGAAAATTTGAAGACTTAAATAAGAAACTATAAAATAAGCTATAAATATCCATCTCGATCTGCTGGACTGCTAACCAGCATCCTTCCAGTTTTTCAACAAGAAATTGTTCTGATGATTGTTGTCAATGTTTGTGTTCTGTTCCAGGTGAAGAAGATGCAAGAGAGGGTAACAAAGAGCCGAGAGGATGCGGCTCGCTGGCGGGAGAAGTACGAGGCGGCGCTGAAGGAGATTGAGGGATACAACGCGCGCTACATGGAGGACATGGGCGTGGTGTTCGAGCGCTGCCAAACCATGGAGGCGCAGCGCCTCGTCTTCTTCAAACAGCTGCTCTTCTCCGTGCACAAGTGCCTCAACGTCAGCCAGGACCCAGTGTGAGTACCGATACTTGTAATCAACCCGCGTCGGCAATATGCAATTCAATTCAATGAGCAAAAAGTGCAACGACGGCAAAACACAATGTACTGCTGACAAATGACATAATGATTCACTAAATAAACCACCTTGTCGACAATCCATAACTTATGTCTGTGTAGAAATTGCACTTAAAATATTTTAATTTCTTTAGGACACTCGTTGACCGCGTATTTCCAAATGTGCATTTTGTTCAAGAGCGCTTTGTGTGTACTAGGCCTTAGCCATAACACAAAAAAGAAACATTATCATGCCTTTGATCTCAGAATGGAGAACTCTGGAGTCATTTCTGGAATTTCAACCTCAACTGTTTGTAACTCGCAACATCTTTTGCATCATGGGCTGTGGAGCTTTTAAATATTTATTTATCTATCAAAAGACAAGAACAGAACGCAAAATTTTTTTGTTTCACATTTTAAAATTTTTATAACAATAAGTTATTCTTAGGAAAAGCCCCAAACTTCTTCTAGGATTTAATAAGTTTACTTACCTACAATTACTAAAGATTTCTTTTGTTATTTTATTGCAGATTACCCCAAATATATGATGAATTCCACAGCACGATAACGAATGCGGACCACCAGAAAGACTTGAAGTGGTGGTCGAATAACCACGGAGTAAACATGGCCATGGCCTGGCCGCAATTTGAGGTATGTCACCCGCCATTAACGTAATGACAGTTGTCACCATATTGTTTTATGAATCCGCCATCTTTAAATCTGGCATGGTAACAATAATGATTCTATGTATTATTGTTTGTGTTGTCCATGGCATGTGCACAAATCACTTTTATTATTTAAAAAACTGTTGATTTGATTAATTTGTTTTATGATTTCTTTTGATTTGTGTTTTTTGCGGTTTTTCTGAAGTGTCAAAACTAATGAGGTGATATCTGAGCGCATGGAGTTAGCATTTTGTCATAAATAATAATTGATGGTTTCTAACAACTCCTTTTGATTGTGATGTGAATTTGCTGGATCTGCAGTGGTTTTTTATGCGGCAAGCTTTTACGAGTAGGTAATTATTACATAAAATGTTAGATTTATTACACGCTATATTAGTTTTGAAAGCGGGTTCCAGTACTGGGTACAAACACGAAAGAGAAGAAACGAGAGATTGACAACAGATACGTTACAGAAACAAAGAATTTCATTTCGCTGTTTTGTAATTTTTTCATCCACTGCACATTCATTCATCGCTACTTCTATGTTCCTCTTCAATCTTTATTTCCTATATTCATTTTGTACAATATTCTGTCTCAAATTCTCTTGAGAATTTCAATTGTTATCTTATTAATATCTTTAAATTACATTAATCCCATTTGATACCTTTTGTGAAATTCTATAAATGCTCTTATATTATCGTACTTTTTGTTTGTTTTTGTATTCGAAGCCGGTCTACAACCTATGAGTAATAGTATTTTCTTGAATAGTATTTATTTATAAATGTTAAAATGTGTCAATCATTTCTTTTGTTTACCTGCTGAGAATCAGAAATACTTAGCAGTATTCCATTTAATCGTTAAGAAACATTGGTGATCATCACTTTCTCATTTTGACTATTGAGAATTTTAGAACTCATCAGTTTCTCAATTTGGCTGTTGATAGTTATTAGAACTCATCAGTTTCTCAATTTGGCTGTTGATAGTTATTAGAACTCATCAGTTTCTCAATTTGGCTGTTGATAGTTATTAGAACTCATCAGTTTCTCAATTTGGCTGTTGATAGTTATTAGAACTCATCAGTTTCTCAATTTGACTGTTGATAGTTATTAGAACTCATTCCATTTGCTTTATTTTATGTAGGGAAATTCTCCATGCTTTCTTATATCGATTTTTTTATATTCAAAACAGGTGTATAACCTGAGTCAATAGTATTTATGTACTTATAAAAGTTAAAAATGTCTCAATCATTTCTATTGTTTATCTGCTGAGAATCAGAAATACTCACCAGCTTTCCATTTGATCGTTGAAAAACATAATCAGGTAATCATCATCAATCTCTCAATCAGACTGTTAAGAATTATTAGAACTCATCAGTTCTCGATGCTTGTCATTCATTAAAAGGAGCTTAATAGGTTCAGTAAATGTAATTTTTGAAGCCCCCATCGCTGAGAGATGATGATGGCATTGAATCCGACGAAGAAAAAGACCCCGAGAAGTGCTACACGTGTTGTTGGAGGGGGACCCAGCAACTTCCTTCTCGGACGGCCAATTTTGTGGACAATGCTCGCTACGCGCTGCCATCCCTCTCGCTCCCCACCAGGCACAAGCCTGCGAGGGAGGGAGACCACCGCTGGGCTACTAGAGTAGCGCCGTCTGTCAGCTCCATCTCTGCCGGCTTGGACAGTGGTTTCTTGGTACGACCGCACACAGAATGAAAAATAAACTAAAATGCAGCACAACAAATGTTTCAGCTTTACTTAGAGGCGTTCTGTTCGTTTTGTCCATGGTTTAATTTATAAAGAATGGATTGATTTTCACCAGTTGTAACTTAGCTATTATTTTTAAGGTATGGGGGCATTCAGTCACCGATTTCTCAAAAAATACGGCATTCAGCCACCGTTTCGCCCAAAGATACGGCATTAAGTTACAGTTTTATCGAAAGATGCAACATTCAGCCACTGTTTTATCCAAATATACGGCATTAAGCTACTTTTTTATCGAAAGATGCAACATTCAGCCACAGTTTTATCCAAATATACGGCATTAAGCTACTGTTTTATCGAAAGATGCAACATTCAGCCACTGTTTTGTCCAAAAATATGGCATTCAGCCACAGGGTTTTAAATGGGTCACTCAGCAGAAAATCCTTTTTTTTCAAAAAGTTCACTTGATGACTTGGTTTTCAAAATGTGCACTAAAGCACTGCTATTTTCAATGGGTGCAAAATTTTGGCAATGACAATAGCAATGACAGTTTGGCTAAATTTCGTGCTGCTTTACCTTTTTTTAAATTTCAATCCATTCTCTACAAATGAATCCATGTTTCTGTCACATCCGTTCATCATGGTTCCGTCCTAACACACTACTGACAACTCGTCTTCATGATATTGTGTCTCGTCTTATCTTCAGTGTGATTTATTATCTGTTGCGTGTCTTCACATTCAGTGTTTTCGTCCTCGTACTGTCACCTCAACTCACCGCCACTGATTCAGTCAGGGGAATGGCAATTACTTTGCAACAACAAAACCAAACACTAGCTACCAAAGAATCTCAGATGAGTTGCAATCGGGGAGGTACTCTTCTTTAATTTTATGATTTTTTTAAAAATTTATTCTGCATGTTTGATTCTTCCTGTCGTAGTAGTCACATTTCTTCCTTACATATTAACACATTAGTTGTGGAGTTATACATTGAATTTTATTTTGTTTACATTGAATTGAAATTCGTCATGTCGAAAAGCTGTGATATCCAATCAAGTCCAGGATATTTTTATCAAATTTGTCTGTGATAATTATGACTGATTTGAGAAAAAAAAAAAGTAAATATTCCGAAAATTGGGACTCGGTTAATAAGCACTTTTATTTTAAAAACACTTTGTATCAGTTCGATAACAAGGAGAAACAACTATTTCAGTAACCGAAATGGAAAATAGTGCATTTTAATAGCTATTTCTTAAAAAAAAAATGATAATTTACATCAACATACTGTTATTATTTCTTTATAATAAAAATATTCTCCTATGTACATTGCATCATGTATTTTAGGCGTATAAATAAATCTTTTCTTCATGTCATGTTTTGAAATTATAATGTTAAAATAGTTTTTTAGGCCGTCAAGTGAACAATAGATTTTTAATTTTAACGAAATAACTATTTAAATGCATTATTTAACATTTTTGGAATCTGAATTACTAACTTCTCATTATTATCTAACTGATAAAAGTGGTTTTTTTTTTTAAGTGCGCATATTAACCATATCCCTTTTTTTTATTTGTTAAAAGTTTGTCTAACTTGATAGAATCATTTTGTAAGGTTGGTTATGGTAAATGAGTAGTCATGGGGCAAATGCATCAAAGCAGTGCCTCGATAGAAAATTTTTTCACCCAGTCCATGGAAAATGGTAATTTTGGTACACTGGATGGAACTTTTAACATTTTTTAAATTGATTAAAATGAAATAGTTTGAATTGATGAAATTGCCCCTAAGAATTTACCCCGACCGACCTTTAAAACATGACAAATTTTGGATTATGTGAATATTTTTTACTTCAATTGTATTGTCTTCCTTAGTGCTTGATGGTCGTTAGAGTAGAATTAGAATTATACTGTTTATGTTTCATAGAAAACTTCGTAGAGAGGTGTATAAGGTATTGGTTAATGGATAATAGTTTTAATAGTTCATTCTTCAAGTCGGGGCACAATCGCGCACACTTTTAAAGTAAGTTGCACATCTTTTACAAAATGGTCCACTACTAAACACAGTTAGGTAAATTAGGTTTATCATGTAGTAGGTACCAGCAAACCAACGCACAGTAGAAACACAGGAATGACTCTTTATACAAATGGCTCAACCAAATGATAGGGAATTGTAAATTTTAATAAAATATTCTTTATGTTCAAAATGTTGGACAAAAAGGAGGTAGCGTAGCACGGCATAATACCCCAAAAATAAATGTACACGGTAAAATTATTCTTAATTTAAAATGAAATATACTTGTTGCGTAAGGATGCCATTCACACTAGTTTTGACATTTAACAATAGCCACAAATAAAGTTGTAAAATCTACAATAATTATTGTATAACATAAGACAGTTAACTGCAGCAGTCAGTATCCTTTAATAGAAAAACAAAATACAAGTCTGCAAAAACATGTTAATTCATTAAACGATGGTGCAACAAGTGAATCCTTTTTGCAAATTTGCCATTTTATGACTGTTGTAAATACATAAATTGAGGTTAAACTTTATTGATTTGTGTTATGTGTGTGATATTTTTGATTAGCAAGTAATTTAATTAAATCATAGAGCAATTTCATAATTTGAAGCATGTTTACATAAATTTATTCTTTTTTGTTTTTCTTTTTTTTATGTTGACGCCTTTTCGCCGCCTGTGTTTTATTTTGCTCCTACTTCGAAAACATCGGATTCATCATCACCATCACAATAAACCCAACCAAACAACCAATTGGACAAACCGAATTAATGAACATCTGTGTAAACAATAATAACATCGTTTTTATATTCTGTTTGTCATCTGTTGTAAAATTGCTTTCTGACCAATGCTAATGGAATCCGCCGTGTGACAATAACGTGTTGAAACGCCACTAACAATCCATGGATCATCCGCTATTGGTGGAAGTGTCGGCCAATAGGAATACACGGAGGAGTTCCGAGACATTGCCAAAGGAAAGTCCAAGGAAAGCTTACCAGCGGGACCCATTACCCTGATCAACCAACGACCAGTTGGAGAGGACTTGCATGTAATGAACTTTACTATAATTATAATAATCGTTATTATTTAACTATTTAGAGATGTCTTTTATTTTATTAACCATTCTAGTTGATTCAGTTCAAGGTAAATTGGATGCTGTAGAAATCACTTTGAGCATCTGAATCATCTTAACAAAATGGCAAAACCTAAAATGTGCGATGTGGTGGATTCTCTATGTTTTAAATAGATGAATTTAATTTTAATTTAAATATTTATCTTAAATTATTCTAGTTTTATGTTGATTTTATTATTATTTTTAGTTGACTTAACTCATTAATAATGCTTTGCGATTTTATTTTTGCAACGCTTTGCTTGCAAATTAATCAACTACATATTTATTAATTTGACCTTATTGTATTTGCATGGTTTTTTTATTTTTTGCATTTCACTTGCATTTATAGAGTGCCCAAGATGTCGGTGTCTACACTTTGAGGAAAACTAAGGTTTGCTATTGTCCTACATTTCTCGTCACTTCATGCTTTCCATCATGTTTCTTAATTCAATGAGCACATTTTCCATTTTTGTAATCTTCATATTGCAACTTGTTTTATTAAAATCAGACACATGTCAGTTTATTACATTTCACGTTAAATTAATGTTTACCGATATCTTTACAAACACTCTGTCAAATGATCTAATATTTAATTACATATTCAAATAAACATTCTTGCTAAATGCGGTGTTGGGAACGGCTTTTAACCTACTAACAATCTTTACTTAATTTGTAGATTCTGTCTTTCCTATCTTTATTCTATAAGTGTAGATAAACTATGTTTGAGATTTGACTAATCTGGGGGTAATTTCTTCTGTGAGGATTGAACCATCCTACCCAGGAATTGGAGTCGACAACTCTACCAATCGAGCCAAATGCCGATCGGGTAGGATCGACATTTATTTATTAAATTAACTGCTCAATCAAATCAACCAAAAGTTGATAGAATGTATATGTGTACAGGGTTTTCCAATAAGAGGTGTTATTTTGAATAGCCCGCTATTTCGGTAGATGTTACTTTTTAAGCTGTCATTTTTTGACATTTGACAAGTAGAAACTACGCCATTAATAAAAATGGAACGATACACGCTTCAACAACGCATTGAAATTATTAAAATTCACTTGAGTGAATCAAATGCAAATCATCTTGAGTGATGAGGCCCATTTCCACCTCGGTGGCTACGTCAACAAGCAAAATTGTCACATCTGGGTCTCGGAAAACCCAATAGTTATTGTTGAAAAGCCGCTCTATCCTCAACGTGTGACTGTTTGGTGCGGTTTATGGTCCGGCGGAGTCATTGGACCTTACTTTTTCGAAAATGAGGCTGGAGCAACAGTTACGGTGAATGGATTGCACTATCGAGAGATGATTGATGATTTTTTATGGCCGGAATTGGATCGTATTGATCTGGACAACGTTTACTTTCAACAAGACGGCGCTACGTGCCACACAATCAACGAAACCATTGATCTTTTACGATTGAATATCAAAATAAAACCTCTTATTGGAAAACCCTGTCTATCGACAACGAGTCTTATTAGCCGCGTTTCAGCTCAATCGGATTTCGGGAAGTGGGCTAATTTCCGCTTTCAAGATTTGCATTCATTCATTCATTCCCAAAAACAAAAGTGAAATTCAAATAGATACACAGCAGAACTAGTTGGGTTTATTGTTTAAATTACCCGGAACACAGTTTATTGTCGCCATAAAACTAGCCCTAGTAAATAAGTAAAGTCTCTTGTGTGAGAAGATAAAAATATGTTTTACAATCTTTACAGTTTGTATTTATTTTGTACTAGCTGTACACTGCCTCGCTTTGCTGTGGCTCAGTCTGTCTGTGTAGATAGAGAAACAATAGCGCCTGTTGCTTTTACGTCCAACAGATGGCACTGTTTTTCAAAAAACCATGTTTTTACCTCTCATAGGTGACATTTATATAATATACGCATGTTTTTATATAGGTATATAAAAACATACGCGTATTCAAATGTAATGTTGTGTCAAAATTTCAAAGCAATTGGTTAAGAACTTTCGGAGATTTAAGATTTTGAATAAACAAACATTTATATTTATAAAGATTTTTAGTTTTTAAAAAAAAAAAATTTCTCTCAAAAGTTTTTCTCAAATAGACTAGGTCAATGTGCACCTTCATGTGATGATTTGACTAATTTGAAGTATTGCCTGAGACTTCTCAAAACATATTCTAATCTAGAAAAATATTTGACAGCACACCGCAACCTTGGGGACAAATAAATGGTGGTTCGCTTGTATCAAAACCAATCCTTAAACGTTCAACATGTATAATGATAATATATTATAATTTCACGATTGATAGTTGTTGTATTGTGTGTTTGTTTGGTCAGGAGTTGCCTCCTTCCAACAACAAGCCGTCATCCGTCTCCTCGAAGAGCAGCGTGGTGGTGGGCGGCACGGGCACCCTCGGCAACAGCAAGGACAAGCCCGACAAGTCCGACATCTCCGCGCCCACCCCGGCCGCGCCCGAATCCAAGAAACCTCCCACCATATCGTCACCCACCAGAACTATCACGTAAGTAACAAACACCTTCAACTACTCCCAGCTTCTTAAAAAGACTCTCTGCCTACTACTGTCAAAATAATGATAATAATGATAGTATTTGAACGATTTGTAAAGTCTCGTTTTTATGGGAAATCACCTCAAAGGGGATGTACAATTATTTTATAATATAGATTTAGTTTCCTAATTGATTATTGGACAATCAACTACAACTTTAACAGTTATTTATCCAATAGTTTTAAATTGGCAATATAAAGGTCATAATAGTCTTGTCAGCTGAAATATGGAAATGCATATAATCCGATGACAAGTCTTTCTTACACTTTCTTACTGTCCATTGTTTTATTTGGTTGCAGTAATGGCACAGGCCCGGCTCGAAGCGCGGCTGCCTCCGCCACGGCCGCGGCGGCCAACAGCACCAGCAACGGCAATGGCAAGGCCGGCAGCGACAAGGACAAGGACAGCAACCCCTTTGAGGAGGAGGAGTGGGACGAGGAAGGGGCCGAAGTTGACGGTGCGGCCGAACCGCTCACCGACAGCGGCGAACCCGGCGTGCCAGTGCGCGCGCTCTATGACTACCAGGGTGCCGAGAGTGACGAACTCACCTTCAGACAGGGTACGTCGTATATGTATACCTGTACCACTTCATCAGCTTCTTCAGCTAGACCCGCTAGGGTCCCATTAGCTCAGTTGGTAGAGTGGCGCCCCGGCAAGGCGAGGGTCCAGGGTTCAAGTCCTAGATGTGACTGTATCTTTTTCTGTTTCATATTTTCGTTTAGGAATCGCTATTGTCTTCAATAATTAAAAATGTGCAAAATCAGTTTCGACTGCTTGCATATTTCTGTTAATGTTCAAATTTTTTATGATACTTGTAAGCAATTGACTAAAATGCGACACGCACGCTGTGCGGCTATTAAGAAAGCTAGTAGGACTGTTTATTAACAGGATAATATCACCTTTAGCAAGCATGCGCATCTGTTGTGATTCAAGAAACCAAACTGCAAGAAGTCATTGGGACTATGGCATCTCCAATTAGGGATTTTTGCAAGGTTGAATAAAGTGGGGAGGGGATTATAAGGTTAGAAAGTACCTACCTATTACATCTAGTCACTAAAGCATAACTAGAGCCATTTCAAGCAACATTTTAAATTCTAAATTAGGTGTCACTAGGTGATAGAATAACTATTCAGAATCAAAACGTTGCTATGGCTTTAGCTATAGTTAATAACTAGAGGTGTAATGTTTTTCAACATCACAATATAGTTCCAATGGCTCCGGTAAGTTGGGCCCAAGCGCTAAATGCAACAATACCAAGAATTGCAACTGCATTTCTTCCTCTCTCATTTAATTTTATTATTATTTAATGAGCAAGCAGCATTCTGCTTATATCTGATTTCACGATAAGTCTAACAGTAATTGACTTGTAATGTATTAATTTAGTTATTATTAATGTTACTATTTATTGTTATGTAATATGGCGGTTAGAACCAAAGCTACACCCATTCAATGTCAAAATTTCCTTAAGCGGGCAATCATTACATATTTTACACTTATGTTAATGTAGCCACCATCGACCCAACTCTTCCAGGAAAATGAGCAATCTGCAATTTCTTTCCAGGTGACCTGTTTGAGAAGCTAGAAGACGAGGACGAGCAGGGGTGGTGCAAGGGACGCAAGGACGGGCGAGTGGGGCTCTACCCCGCCAACTACGTGGAACCTGTCGGACACTAGCCAACGCTAGCCAACCAACCAACCAAACAGCCAAACAGCTCAACTAACAACTATAGCAAAGTGAACTTTGGATGCCACACCCAACCAAATACACAACAGATATGCGTGCAAAACATTAACCTTAGAATAAGCTCTTTAGAAATGAATCACGTCAAATTGTTCAACTAAAGTTTGTGTTTTCAATCAATCTATTGACAAATAGTTCTCAATGTTGACTCCTTAGAGTAATAAAGTTCCACCAGACACAGTAATATCATGCGATAATGGGTTTCTTATTAAGCAATTGTAGAGTTCATTAACTCGCATAACATTGCCATGTCAGAGATGGATCTTTTTTTCCAAGGCGTCGATGTTACAAATGTTAAAATAGTATGCCGCCATTTAAAATTAAAGAGTTTTCAAAACACTAAATGTGTCATGTCATCAAGTTTGACGTTGTCACGAATTGTCAATCGGCGCCATTTTGATTTTTTTGACAAATGCCAACCACTTCAAATAATAACGGTCAACTGGGCTCATTATTTGTAGTGGCATCTAGGTGACCAAAAATCAAAATGACGTCACTGATCATCATCAATGTGACGGGGTTCAAACATCCCTACCTAAGTTTAGTTGGTAAACAGAGACCACTTTGGGTCTGAGAGTTACTGGTGGCATCCTACTTTAAATTTCTGTGTACAAACTCTATGGAAAAACATTGCTGTTTTAGATAATATTATATCTGATGTGATCCTGTTTCTATATATAGATCCTATTTCTATAGATATATAAAACAATGATTATTATTTTATTGGATTGGCTAATTCAATATTGAAATCAGCAGTGTAATTTTAAGCAAATTGCCATCATTTCTTTTTACGATTCTTCTGTTGAATAAACTAACAAATAAGTTTGTATGTGCGTTTCCAAAAACGTATTTCGTGCATGTATCTACATACCTCTTGGAATTTAATACATATTTATCTTTATAAAGTGATGAATTATTGGTGAAATAATATGTTAATAATTTGGGATTTTAGCTTTCAAAACGCAGCTTAAAATGCGTTAAATATCATTTTGATTTACTAAGTTTTTGTATTATATTATGTATTGATGATTTCGACGGTCCCGAAGAACAATGTGGTATGTGCAAATTTGTAGTTTTGCTGTAGAGAGCTATTTAATGTTTTGTTTCTGCATTTTTTTCTGTTTTTGAGATCAAGAAATATAGTGTTGTTTGATATTTTGCAATAACCCGTATCTATTTAATTAAAGATATATATGTTTTAACGAAAACAATTAAGATGCAGAAATGAAACTATAAACGCCTACTGTAAAACTACAAATTGGCACATCCGACATTGTTCTTCGGGACCATTGAATTTGTTCTGAGAATTTAATAAAATTGGTATTATTGTGTATTATTTTGCATGTAAATTTCTTGCATTTTATATAAAGGACTTTATAAAAACACAATAAAAGTGATGTACACATTATTTTCACTTTTCTATATTTTAGTGTATCCGAGTTATAGAGAAAATACAAAAATATTGTATCATTAAACTTGTCTTTTTGACGTCTCGCAATTTTGAATATTTTACCAAAATTTTTTAATAAAAATCTACACAAACGATTCCAACCCAACGATTAAATTAAAAATTTTAAAATACATAACGTATGTATCATACATTTTCTGACAAATTTTATTAAATCTCGACCATCGAATGAAGTCAATTGCTTTATAAAGTTTTTAAACATTTTGTATGTATTGATTTAATACCGGTAAAAAAAATATAGACTTATAATTAATATACACCACATTATTGTCGATACGGAATCATCTTTTTTCATACAAATCCATCTCTGTAACTTTGTGTGTAATGATGATGTAAAATAAATATTTCTGCAGTGTATAAAATTAATTGGTAAAATGTTGACTTTGAAAATCATAGTAAAATTCTCGCAGTTAAGCTAGTGTTGAACTTATTAATAAAAAAACATATTCAGTAGGAACAATGAGAATCTATTGTGCCATTGTAGAGATGATATTCATTATTATATTATCAGTACTGGTTTTTTCGTATTGTGTTAAATTATATTTTCCACATTCAGAGATGGACGTTGGTAAATTTCATTAAATTGACAAGTTTCAGTTTGGCAGAGCGATGATGTAACGTGATTTTAAATACCTTGTAATAAACTGTTTTCAATTCTTATAATTTTGTAAATATAATTTGACGAGTGTAAAAAGAAAATATTATTTTTTAGGAACCTTGATTCTATCTTATATTTGTAATGCATAGGACTTAAAATAGCTTTCAGAAGTAGTAAGGGGGGGGGGGGGAGGGGGGGCGATATTATGAATAATTTATTTTTGAATAATAATTCTTTAGACAACTATAGAAAGGTCATAAAGACGGCCCGGCATTCAGTAGATCTTAGATATTTTACATATTATTTTTGTTTAACTATTAATTAATTAATAATAGTTTGTTAATATTTTTCACATGTTGTATGGCTTGAGTATTCGAGAATGATTTTATTATAATTTAAAATATAAATTAAAATACATTATTAACCTGGAAATCTGTCAGATGCTTTCATTATGCCTACGGTTATGTAAATAGTTTTCGTATTAATATATTTTATGCAAATCCATTAAATATTTATTGTAAATCAAATTTGAATGATGATTTTCTTAGTTTTAACATTTGAGCTAATCACAGAAAGTGCACACATTGGAAATGACAACAGAAAGTCGTTAATAATATCATGAATTATGTTTTTCCAATGTTACATACTGTTTAGGTTTGGTGTATATTTTTGTAATGTTCATACAACATATTTGTTTTAAGTTTTCATTTTTAGTGAATTTTTGTTAAATAACAATATTATATTGTTGAGAGTAAATCCTTTTGAAATATTAGATTTTTAAAATTCCCATTTGGCAATTTTTGCAACAATATTGTCAACAACTTTTAGACCACAGAAATAGGTTTTCCTATTGTTTTATAAAATTTAGTTCCATTTGAAGTTTTAATTTGAACAGCTCAAGCGAAGATGGGACGGATCGTTTGAAACATTTAGAATTTTATTACTCGGTGCAATTTGGATTGTTTTGTGTTTTATCGAGAGGTTGGACATTTAAAAGATAAAAGACTATATAAATTGAATATGTAGGAATGGTTAGTTTTCTAAATATGGATACATATTTGTTTTCAGTATTTTTTTTCTTCTTTATATTTTACAAATTGATTTCTTACATTGTTTAGATGTGAAATCTTTCAGGTTAGTTACGAAGGTTTTGTATGTCATTATTTATATTTGTCGGGAATTGTGCCCACATTTATATTTTTGTGTGAAGACGATTAATAATATTTTTCTTATTTCACATTCATAAACCTTCAACACGAATTGCTTTTAATTTATTTTTATATGCTAACCATCTAAGTTATTACAATATCATCCATATTGTTAGTTTTTTATGTAATTATTATTAAAAATGTTATAAAAATTCCATTTATAAATAAATATGCTGTTGACCATTAGATTTCTTTTATTATTTCCTTATGATTATTTTTTAGCAGTTTCGGATACATATTATGTAAACAATGTTTTTCTTAATGCGGTCAGCCAGCGACAAAGTTAAAAGAAACTTTACAATAATTTTGTTTTGGTGTAAAATGGACTTTCTCAGGACTGTCAAATTTTGTATGTGAATAATTTTAAGAGTGACCAAAAATCGTTAAGGCGATGCCATACGTAATAATGCAAAATCATGTGTTTTTGGTTTGAAAATTTGGTCGCCTAGAAATGTTGCAGATGCTTTAATTAAATACTGCGAGTAGAATACATCTTGGCCTTTGAAATAATCGAGTATTTTTTATATAAGTCTTTTTATAAGCCCAGAAAAAATAATGTTATGGCCTATGAAAACTGCTTTAAAGTTCAAAATCTCCTACTTACGAACCCATTTTCGGTTATGATTTTATTGTATAATGTGGCAAATTAAGTTATTTATAAAACGATCGGTAAAAAATTTTATATTTATGCCTGAACATCCACAAAATAAAATAAAAGGCACTTTTTGGCCATGTTTTTTTCTTGCATAAATCAAAACAGGCGGATGGTGTTAAGCGGGAATTTAAACCTTATCGCCATCTACGTAAGGGTTGTTATTGATAGCGGGTCAATTTAAAGTATTACACGACGTAGTGCATCGCCTTAACCATCACTCGATATTTTATTCACTATTGGAAAATCACATTCCGATAAATTCAGTAACTGCTTCGAAAGTTGGATGTTTCAAACATTCGTTACATTCGATGTCCATGAAACTGTCGATCAGCAACACTTTAAATTCTTGATCCCCGTTAAACCGGTGCATTTCAACTTTTCAACAAATTGTGATCAGCTGACGAGCGTAACAAAATAACCATTATGCATGACAGCTGATCACAATTTGTTCAAAACGAAATGAAAAGAATGGGTATTTAACGACGGTTTAAAAATCGGCGGGAACCGTTAAAAAGGTCAAAAATTCAGAATGGTACTGATCACCTTATTCGAAGTAATCAAAACTTGAAACAACCCAACCCAAGAATTTGAAGAAATAAAAAACAATTTTTATTTTACTATAGTACATCAATTTTCAATTTTCGATCTAGTTGCGCCATCTCTTGGGTCAGCTAGTAAACAATTTCAGTCAACACCGCTAACACCTAAGCCAAATCCTAATTGGATAGTACTGACATTTATTTCGTATAAACTTTTTAAATATAATGTCCTCCAATATGTATCAGTAAAATGCATGTGTGCGCGTGTTTGTGTGAGTGCTAGTAAAAGTTGATAGAATGCATTGTCATTGTTAACAAGTCTATCTGATGAGTTTCAGCTCGATCGAATGTCGGGAAGTGGGTTAATTTCCACTTCCATGTTTCCATTTCATTCTTTATTTCTTTCAAATAGGTGTATTTAAAAAAAGAAACAATGCTAAGCATCCGTTTTCCAGCTAATTTTTATGCATAACAAACATGCGCAATGTTTATACAAAATGACCACGAGAGTATCGAGTTGAAGCATTAATAACTTAGATGGAAGGGTTGTCATCAAGTCAGCTCAACAAATAACTAATAGTTATAATAACAAATAACTAGAGATAGTACAAGACTAATAATTGAAATTAAGTGAACTGTGTATGGGATAAGTTAGAATAATAATTCTGAAACTAATTTCAGAGTATACGATGAAAGTTTGTAAATTTGTTGGTTATTCTGGTAACTGGATTTTTTTAGACGAAATGTAAAAGTAATAAAAAAAAATTGTTGCAACTTATGAATACTACGATAAGATGTAATACTATTTATTAATCTTAAATAAATATATAAGGACTATTACTTATTGCAAATTTTTATTAATTATGTGAGTTTCCCTAAAAATTATTAATTTTTTTGATGATCCTAAGGCTATTCGTACACGACTTGATTTTGTACGCGTAGCATATGCGTAGCTCCTGAGTATCCGCCATACTATTTTGCCAGTCTTTGTACACAATGCGACGTGTCGACAACTGACAGTGCTGGTAGCACACTACGCTAGTTGTATACGCTTTTACTACTCGTTTGGCAAAATGGTATCCGAGCATGATTTGAATATTAAATTTGTTCTGTAGACGGGAAAATATGAATGTTTATGTAACTATAATTTACCGAAATTTAAGAAAGGATTTAGTAGAGGAGATGTGGATTATGTGGTTAGCTGGCGGTGACGAATGTCCTACATATATTTATTTCATTGTATGGGTGAACCTAAAACCATATTTTAAATTAATTTTTATGTTTATAGTAAAGATGAACAGAATAAAAGAGAAGAATAATATTGTTTTTATCGCTCGAGTCACTTGACATCAAATTAACTTCACGGCTGGGCATCAAAAATGATTCAGTTCAGTATAATTCGGGTAGCACTGTTTTTTTTATTTTTATTTTATTTTTTTATATTTACTCCACACAGGAGGCCCTGAAGAAAATAATTTCCCTCAGGGCCTATGTCATCTTTGGGGATGCTGTGTGGAGGGTCTTTTTGTGGAGAGGAAGGAGTGAACATGGGTCTTGAAGAGTCTCATGTTGTAGGAGGGAGGAAACACAGAGGCCGGCAGTTCGTTCCACAGCCGAGCTGTTGAACTTAAGAACGAATCGTAGAAGCGACCCGTTCTCATGTGACAAGTGTCAACTATGTACAAATGTTGGGCGCGCGTTTGGCGTGTATCCCGACTACGCACCGGTGCCGAAGGGATCAATGACGCTAGTTCCTCAGAGCATCTTCCATTGTAATACCGATACTGATAATGTAATACTGTGTGCGGCAACTAGCTTTAAAAAGTAGCATGTCAGTAGGCATCTTGTGGTTGCATCAGAGTCACGTAGCTTGTAAGTATCTCTGTAAGAAGGTCCTAAGACGAACAAATATTATTGCAATTTTATGTGGTTTTATCCAATTTCAGTAAATGGGTTTCCAACAAAAATGTTATTTAAATATATTTCTGGATATAATAATAATATTTTTAACAAAGGCTTTATAGCGTAGGGAGTGTGGCGAACCCATCGCTCAGGGAGTGAAAACACAACTTGCAATAGCCATCCCCAAGCTGAGGTGTGAGCTACCGTGCTCTGGGCTGATTGATATTGGGAACAGTGTCACGAAAGGTGCTGAAGTATCTAGACCTTACCCCAGCACTTGAAGCTCTGCTGGCATGGATCTTTTATTTCCTAAGATATTTGTGGGACCAAAAATGAACCATTCAAATAAAAATTAACATCATAAAGGGGCCTTTGGGGAACCCAGAGGGAGTGGAGAGGAAAGTTGAGCTGAGCTGGAACCCAAACAAAGAGTAATTACGAAGGGAAAATCCTTACTGCTACAGGATCCTCCAGGGAATCCATACATGGGAAAAAAGGGACTCAAAGTCATAAACAAACTCGGAGGAATGAGGTGAAGTGGGAGATAGCACAATGGGCCCACGACCCAGGAACTATCCCCGTATACTGCCTCTGCTTTATTAAATAGATATTATTTGTTTCATAATGATATGTAATTTTTTTAATTTTGGTTTGGGAGGAACAGTAAGCGTTGATTGTATCCGAGATATATATTACAAATATTGACTTTTTTTTACAGAAAAACAAACAAAAAACAATTCAATATTGAACAAACGATGGCTTATTGCACCATCAGGGAGTACTGACGAGACGACTGAAGACAACACTCAAAAAGGCAAAAGAAGACGTTGCGTAACTTGCAAGACTGAAAAACGATCAAGACTCACTAAATTTTTTTGCAAAAAATGTAAAATACCTCTTTGTTTACAACATTGCCGAACTGTTTGTGGTACATGTTATAACTTTATGTAAAAGCACTTTCATTTTCTTATAATATTTACCCAATAGTTCTTCTAAACATTTTGAAATGCAAATAATGTCTAACGGCCGTTGTTCCCAACATTTCGAACGATTAATCTCAGGGTCCGATCAGCCAAGTGATTTATTCAGTAACATTCGATTCGCCTGTTTCCAAACATTTTTACTGTTGATTATCTTAAGTGGCCATGCCCACTTTCATAGACAATAAAATGACATCAAAGTTAAAACTTTCAATGCTAAATTAACATTGAAGAATTAATTATTGTATTTATTATTAATGCATATATTTTTTTAAGTACTGTAATACGTAAACCGATATTTAATATTTAAGCGTATGAAATATGTTAAAAATAAAGTATTAGCTTGACTTTAATGCCACCGTGACTTGGCCTCGCGAATATGTTTCACTCTGTTGACACTTTTTATAAGTAGTCATTTACTGAGGCAAGCTTAATCCAGTAGTTTGGCTTCCTTAAATTGGTTGATCACTCAGTTGTCACTTTTCCGTTGGAAAGAGCATAGTTGTGCGTTTGAGCAGTGTTGAGCCAAAATTTCGGCTCAGTAGTTGATCAGTAGGATTGGGAAGAACGGCCGTAACAATATTAAGGTTTTTGCTTGTTTAAGTTGTTAGATATTTAGTCCCTCTATCAATTTTATGATTCGACAAGTGATTATAAAATAACACTGTATTTTTTAGGAATTAATAAGAAATCCCACAAAATAATGTATCCCACCACATTGCGACTAATCATAGTTGATTCTAAAGGCAATAAGGGTTTTATTTTGAATATAAAGATGATTTTATAAAAGGCATTAACCATTCCCCCGGGCGGCCATAATTTATATTTCTAAATAATCAAGACAATAATAATATTAATAGAACCCTCACAAGTGAGATTGTTTATTTAATTTTTTTTTTATAAGTATTTTTATATGGGTTCCATTCTGTTCCTTCGCACCTTTTTACAGTACTTTTACATGAGTTCCGTTCTGTTATTTCTCGCCTTTTTACATAAGTATTTTTACATGAATTCCGTTCTGTTTCTTCTCACCTTTTTAGATAAGTACTTTTACATGAGTTCCGTTCTTTTCCTTCTCACCTTTTTACATAAGTACTTTTACATGGGTTTCATTCTGTTCCTTCTCACCTTTTTACATAAGTACTTTTACATGAGTTCCATTCTGTTCCTTCTCACCTTTTTACATAAGTACTTTTACATGAGTTCCATTCTTTTTTCATAACACTCTCTGTGGTCTAGAAGTGGAAACTTTTTGTTGTTGTTGTCTCTCTCTAAACAAATATCCCCTCTTCTGTCTCATCCAAAATTGCCTCCTTTCTGTCCAACATCTCACCTCTTCTAAGTCTGAACTTGACTCCAATCCTCCAGCGGTCCTAACCTTTTCAGTATTGTTACCCCTATGAATCTTCAGGGAGACTGATTTTACTCCCCCCCCACCCCTTTAAAATGTTATCGAATAAAACAATAACTGCAAATACAAATAGTCTTTATTAATCACGATAAATTATGTGTTCTTACAATTTTATTTGCCTTATTATCACCGCAGAATAACTGTTTTACCCCCAGGTTAGGAACCGCCCCCCAAATAGAACACCTTTAATAAAAACCCTCAGAAAACCAGAAATATATTGGAAAAAAGTAACTGGAGTGATTCAATGTCCAACATAACTTGAAAAATTAATTATTTTTAAAAATGTTTTGCCATATTTACTTCATCAATAAATTCGGGAGAAGTTTGCACAAATATTTATTCTGATGCTGTGATAAGTGTCGGTCATAATAACTTTGGATGGGATGCGTTAAAACGTCATTATTTATATATTTTTTAAATTTTTTTTTAAGGGCGGAGACAGTTTACACATAGTTCCCGTGAGCATTTAGGCCATAGGCCCATCATTGTGCTATCCCCATTTTACCTCATTCCTTTAACAACAACCCAGTCCCTTTAATAAAGTTCACCAGGGTTGTCATTGGGTATGTGGCTGTGTCTTCTGGTTCTACTGTATGTCTCTCCAGGTATCTGAGCCTAGTTCCCACCAGGGCAGGACATTGGAACCATAGGTGAATTGGATTAGTTAGTTCTTAAACTATCCTTTCAATATTGCATTAATTATCACCTACTTCTGATATGTTTTATTCTCTTTTCATCTTAAATGCTTTGTTAAGTTCACTTCGTGTTGTGTCCTTTTTTTCTCTTCACTATATTGTTAAATAATATATATATTATGATGTCTAATATACAATACTGCAGCTATGGGTGGAACCTCGGTATCCTCCTTGAGTCTTAAAGACGATGTTGTGTTTTTACTTATGATGGCAGAATAACACTTTATCCAAAAAATGCGAACACCTCAGAACAGGTTCTCCTGGTAAGATGCTCACTAAACACTACTACTAACCCTAAAATAACTGGTACTTGTTGTATTATGTACTGTAAACTGTATGTACGGGAATATAAACAAATAAATATGTACCTTTAACTTTATTTTCTTTATTAACAACCCAAAGTAAGATAATTCAGGTTTTTTGTATTGCATTTTATGTCTGTGTTAAATGTTTTTTTTTCAATATTTTTTATTCAAATAAATGTATAAAAATTTAGAGAAAAGTGTTGTTATTTCTAACTGTATTTATGTTGTAACTTGTTGACAAAAATGCTGGTAAAATTTTACATATGACTACCACCACAATGAATATGCATAATTACCAAAAACAATGTTTCTTTTTAAGAAACCCGAACTAAGAACCTAAAACTCCTCGGTGTAAAATACCTCGGTGTAATTGTAGACCAACATATGAAATGGAACAGACACATATGTGAACTTGTTAAACGCATTAGAAAATGTATCTATATATTCATTAGATTAAGAAATGTTCTCAAGATAAACAACCTGAAAAAAGTCTATTACGCACTAGTCCAATCATTACTTCAGTATGGAATCATTGGGTGGGGAGGTGCATATGAAAAATTATTAAGCTCTGTTAAAGTGGTACAAAAACTAATTATCAAAGTAATTTTGAAAAAAAAACCAACTTTCTCTTCAGCATCATTGTTCAAAATTTTCGAAGTACCAAAAATTGAAGACCTCTATAAAAAAGATGCAATATTACAAATATATAAAGAAACTGTAGTAAAAAAACTTAAATTTAACTCATCCTTAAGGCATAATTTTAACATCCAAATTCCTCTATTTTCAACACAACAAATGCACAATAACTACATTTACAAAGGCATAATATATTTTAATAGTCTTCCCGAAGAAGTGAAAAAAATACCAGATTTTATTTTATTCAAAAAGAAGGTCAAATTTATCTTTAAAAAAAATTAATATCACCTATCAAATGTTATAACTTCAATTCATGTTTCAACCAAAATTAACGTCACAATCCTCTTTTAAGTTTATATTTATTGTACTGTAATAATGTTAATTACTGATATAAACATGAAATAATTGTCAAATAACTCCTACACCAAGCTCAAGAGCTAGCACTCTTCATTGGAGTAGAAATTCAACAACATATGTTTTACACTATTACTTATTTTTAACTTATTTTATGTACAATGTAACAATGTTATAAGTTAAACAATAAAAAAAAAAAAAAAAAAAAAAAAAAAAAAAACCTATTTGACGAAATAGGCTCTTAAGGGGGGGCTAGGGTTAATTCGTACGAAAAAAGGCATTTTTTGTGAATTTTTTGTGACAACACAGTTAAAATTTCTTTATTAAATCTAATAGGACAGTAAAGTATGACATTTTAAGAATGTTGTATAAAATTTTCACGGAGAAATATTCAAAAACACGGCAATGGCAGCAATTATTCGGAAGTGTCTCAAAAAAAAGTAGAATGGCGGTGCCCCTCATAACTCGGTGCTGGGTCATCTGAAATCAAAAAATCAAAGTTCATTCGTTAGATAATAGTTTTTCCCAGGTAACGCTGGGAGGGTTTTTCGAAATTTTAATTTTTCACTTTTTTGGAACACTTTGAAGGGAAAAACGCTATTTTTAGTGAAAAAAATCGGCTAATTTGTTATTGTAAAATAATAATTATTAACAAATTTGAAAAAAAACTCTCCAGCGTTACCTCGTAAATTATGTACAAAAATAGTTTTCAAAATTTCAAAAGGATCGGTGCAGTAGTTTTGAAGTTATGACGGTCACCGACTTTGAAAACGTGAGTTGTGGGAAAAACGCTATAAAGTTTTGAACACTAAAAAATCTGGTATTAAACGTTTATAAGCAAATTTTATCGGCTTACCTCACACTGAATCATCAATGCCAGGTCCATAAAGGATATTGCTATCAACCATGATGTCTAAAGCACCTTTTTGCTCCTGTCTACGACGAATCCTGCCTTCTTTAGTTTGTTTCTCAGCTTCCTGCTCTGCTCGGCTTATACGTATGGTCGGGTAGGGATTAAAATCCGACAGGTATAAAAATACTCGTAACTTCGTCAATTTTGCTCCAATCAACTTGAAATTTGAACACAATATTCTTAACATATTAAGCATTTATTTTAAAAAAATAAAAAAAATGCAAAAAAAAAAAAATTTAAAACCCTAGCCCCCCCTTAATAAAAAAATTGCCTTAAAATCCATTTAGTATTAATAACAATTTATAGTTCTATCAACTTGAAAGATGGCCGCCATATTAAAGAAGTAAAACATTAATTTTGATTTGAACGAAATAGCTATTAAATGACACTATTTTCCATCTCCGACAATTGAAAAGGTTGTTTCTAATTTTTATTAAGTTGGATCAAAGTGACGTTTCAAAATAATATCCTATTAACATGTTAGTCGACGTAATCGTTGGTGCAAGTTTACCAAAATGCTAAACAAGCCTTGTTTGCGTACCTGTCAGAGATAAATTGTGAAGGGTTGATCTGCGTAGCAGGAAAACTCTTGTACGGAAGTTCTTGCACCAAGAAATTTGCACAGCTTTTCAATCAATAACTATGAAGGGTGTAAATATACAATTAACTGTAGAAATAAAAATCACACAGCATCCCCAAAGATGACACAGCCTCAAAATAATTTTTCTCAGGGCCTACAGTGTGGAGCTAATGGAAAAAAAGTATGTACCATAAGTTTCATTTGTCAACACAAATGGTTTGTGGGAGACGAGTAAATGCATTTTTTGTATATTTTGCATTGTGTCTTAATTTTAATAAAGGATTCTCTAAATGTATAGGGTAAGAAATTGAAAGTTTTTAATTTAAAAAGATGGTTCGAAAGTTATAGCTATATTACGAAAAAACTTAATTTCTCCCGCTTTTCAGCGTGAATTATGAAAATGAAGTGTTGAAACTCTCAATTTTTTACCTGTGTAAATATTTTTTTCTCTGTAAAAATATTTAAAAATAAAATTCAAATTAGGATCTTCTGGAGGAGTTTGAAGGGGACATCGGAAAGGCTTCTTGTTACACATCACGGTTTATGTCAGCCACTTTTGTGGGTCCGTAGAAGCGACCAAAAACCGCAATGTGCATAAGAAATGAATTGAAAACAGGAACATGTAATTTCTTCACCATCTTGACAATGTATTTGATTGATAAATAATGCCAACAAAATATTATTTCTAATACCTACAAAAACTTATTCCCAATATTTACAAAGGAGGTAGGCCAAACGCAATCATTCCTGTATGAACAATAATAAATTATATTTTCTAACACAGTATTTTAAAATTATAAATGGAATTGAATATGCAACATCAAAGATAAACTGATATAAACAATTAAACAGATTTTATATAGATATTTATTGTGAGCTCTTTGGTAAAAGTACGGAATCCACACCTAGGAGGTATTTCACCACCTTTGAGTAAGCTATTCGAGAAGTAACTATGTACACACATGTAGGTACTTTTGCTTGACATGTAGCCATTACTCATGGGTGGAAACAGTTATTAATATAAGCTACTCTATGAGTAGTGGTTAACAACAGTTTAATCAGACGTGGTGAAATACCTTTTAAAAGATACAATTAGATATACTTGATCAATTACTATTAATTTTGTGGATTAGTATCGATAATTTTATTTTGCTTTTTTAGGAATATCGAATAGGTACATTAAAAGCAAATTTTTGTAAAGATGTTTTTTATCTTCATATCTGATAACTCAGTATACATTTATAAATTTGATCAATAATATTATTTAATTCTGTATCACATGAAGAATATCAATAATAATAATAATTGTGAGTATTAAAACTTAAGTTTTATCAAAAATACCGCTAGGACAATAACACAAGTTGCTAACTACATTGTATTATTATATTTATAACAGACATTAAACTACAGACATTCTTTTAGTGCATTTTTAAACAATATTCAAAACATAATCAGTTAATGATTAAATTATATTTAAAATTATACACATCAATTTCTGATCAAATTACATACTAGTGATCAATTCAACACATTTGTATTTACAGGAATTATTATTTATATTTTGTTAATTTTAATAATAAGGCTGCTAACGAATTTCCCTAAATACTTTTTCTCTGCTTGCATAAAATCCTAGTTAAAATTAACAATAATGCAACCCAAGAATTAAATAATACAGAATTCACATCAATTTCAATTTTTTAAAACAACAGGGAACTTATGACATCGCTATTCACAGTACGATTGAGGGATATCAAACTGGAATAAGTCTATTAAATTCACATAAACTTGCTATATCCATAGAAAAAAAATAATTAATAGACATGCTGCTCCGGAACCAAGATGTTGGTTTTCTTAACCATTTGCGCCATGGAGATTTCCGGGCGTTCGGTTTTGGATTTGGCCACGCTCATTTCAAACATCATACTCCCGAATATTAATGCAGAAACATAATATAAACTGACTCTTGTTTAAAATCTAAGAATCCAACTATATTTCACCAACTATCCCATAAACATAATATAAACTGACTCTTGTTTAACATCAAAGAATCCAACTATATTTCACCAACTATCCCATAAACATAATATAAACTGACTCTTGTTTAACATCAAAGAATTCAACTATATTTCACCAACTATCCCATATTTTTACGTTACATATTATGTAAATTAATTTTTTTTAATTGCAAAAATTTATAAATGCGTGAATTCTGTATGTTGCCGAAATTGCCCTAACTTGTGCTTATTTGGGCGAATTTGAATATAACTACATATTTCTGTATAATATACTGAAAAATTTTCATAGCCATAGACATTAAAATAATGCTATTTTCAATGTGCAAAGAGATGTTCCAACATTTAGAAAACAATTTGAGATTGCAAAAAATTATATAGAATATTCAATGAGACGAACATAAGTGATATCTTTTGGTATTCGATAGAAGCTCAATTAAACTTATTAGCCGATAGCGGGAATCACAAAATAAATTCATTTTAATTCATAAAAATCACCTATCTACAGCTACTCTAAATTTTGGTAGCTCTGGCTCGTAGAGTGGTTACAGTAGTTTGGTAGAAGACATTACTATGAACACAGAGTAAGGAATCGACGTAGCTGTCCATAAGAGCGAAAGGTATAAACCAAGGAGTGGTGTGTAAGTGTCCCTGTCAGTGATTTGTCAATAAATGAATCTGTAAGTATACAGCAGAGATGTGCAAAATGGGTACCCAAAACCATTTGAAATGCAAAATGGAAATGGGTCAAAACTTTTCCATTTGAAAATGCAAAATGCAAAATGGTTTTTAGAAAAGCATTTCAAATGCAAAATGCAAAATACCTATTTTCAAAATGCATTAAAAATGCAAAATGGTTTCACAGGTCAAACAATTAAAATAATTATAGAATTTTTAAACAATTTTGTCATTTAATAATCGAAACATATAAACAATAATGAAAATGTAGAACGAACATATTACATGATGGTAAATCCAAAAACACCACGACTACAGATTATGAAACCACAAAAAATTTGCGCGGGACTAATGTTGCCAACGTAAAAACATAAAAACTGCTATCTAACATTTAATATTACAGCGTCGGCCATGTTCAGTATTTGAATCAGTATTTTTTGTAATGGTATCACTCAATTGCCAGGGCTCCTACCAGGGAGTAACTTGACAAATGTAAATTATCTCTCATAGCGAGGTTGAGGACTGACTGATATTTGGGGCTTATGAAAAAAAGATGAGTGGAGAAAGTAGGAAGAATGTTGCAAAAAAGCATTTAAAATGGAAAATGCATTGAGAAAAGCATTTAAAATGCAAAATGGTTTTTAAAAAAGCATTTAAAATGCAAAATGGAAAATACCCATTTTGCATTTTGCATTTCCATTTGAAATGGATTTATTTGAAATAAAGCACATCTCTGGTATACAGGCACCTTGGTATTGTAATGTCATCACTTAGTGTGTGAAAATTCGATTCGTTCAACAACAAACATTCAGATCCTGCGTAGAAAAGTCCCACAATGGACTGCGCTGCAATGTCTTGGCTTACTTTATCGAACTTTACTTTCCTGCGCAGGGTCTGGTTATTTTAATGTGTGCTCTTCGGCGTTCAACGTACGACTGATGTCGTAGATTATTTAAAGCACTCTCCAACCCTGATGGTGCCAAAAAAACGGTGACTCGTCAAAATGATACCCCGATTTCATGCTAGGGCAAGTCTATCTCTTCTGACGTCAATGAGTATGAGTAAAGAATATGTTTGTTATCAACAATAAATTAAGAAAAATATTATAAATTGGTATATACGGGATCAGAAAGGTATGCCAGGAGAACACGAGACTTGCAAATGAATGGAAAAATGAATCTGGTATATCCCATGAAGACATAGAGAGATCCAGCGAGTCAAATACTTGAGTCTGGGACACGTCAAGAGTCGGAATAACATAATATGTTTGAATGTAGATGAAATAAGGAGTTAGCCAGGACATTTATAGTTTTCCATTTTCTCTGCCTACCCCTGAGAACAAATATTATATATTAATTAAGTAGTTTAGTAAGCTATGGAATCATAGCAATATAATACAAATTTAAAGATTTGTCCGTGATATGAAAATGTTGTAATTTTTGAAAAACCATTTAATTAATTTAAATACATATAATCATATATTTTGTTGGCTCCTGCAAAGGTAAATAATTAACAGAAAAAAGTTATCCAGTTGTTTTTGAATGGAAATCTATGAAAGGATTTCAATTTTTTATATTTACATATTTTTGTATTTTCTGATACTTTAAAGGTACACAAACCCGGTTAATTTTATCGATATAATATTGTGATTGACTGGTTGCGTACAGTTTTTACAAAATCCTAGATTCAGATCTCAAGTATATCTATATTGTGTAAAGAAAATCATATTAAAATACAATTTTGACTAGTTAATATTAGCTCCAAATTTTAATACAGTCAACTTTTCATAATGGTCAAAAAAACTAGTTAGATTACAAGAAATTTGTGTACATACATAACTGAATGTTCGGATTACTGAGATTGTACTGTAACCTGGATATAATTTCAATTAAACTGGATGTTGTAAAGTAACCTGGATATTATTTCAATTAAACTGGATGTTGTAAAGTAACATGGATATTATTTCAATTAAACTGGATATTGTACTGTAACCTGTAACCTGGATATTATTTCAATTGAACTGGATATTGTACAACAACCTGGATAATACTTCAATTGTACTGTAACCTGAATATTATTTCAATTGAACTGGATATTGTACAACAACCTGGATATTATTTCAATTGAACTGGATACTGTACAACAACCTGGATGTTACTTCAATTGTACTGTAACTTGGATATTATTTCAATTGAACTGGATATTGTACAACAACCTGGATATTATTTCAATTAAACTGAATTTGTACTGTAACCTGGATATTACTTCAATTATACTGTAAAATGAATATTATTTCAATTAAACTGGGTTTTTATGCAATAACCTGGATATTATTTCAATTAAACTGGACATTGCACTGTAACTTGGATATTACTTCAATTTTACTGGATATTGTACTTATAACCTGGATATTATTTCAACAAAACTGGATATTATAGATTTTACATACTTCAATTGAACTGGATATTGTACAGAACATGTTTATTAATTTAGTTGAACGGGATATTGTGTACAATTTTATTAAAGCTCCAACTTTTAATACGGTCAACTTTTCATAATGGTCAAAAAAACTAGTTAGATTACAAGAAATTTGTGTACGTACATAACTGAATGTTTGGATTACTGAGATTGTACTGTAACCTGGATATTATTTCAATTAAACTGGATGTTGTAAAGTAACCTGGATATTATTTCAATTAAACTGGATGTTGTAAAGTAACATGGATATTATTTCAATTAAACTGGATATTGTACTGTAACCTGTAACCTGGATATTATTTTAATTGAACTGGATATTGTACAACAACCTGGATAATACTTCAATTGTACTGTAACCTGAATATTATTTCAATTGAACTGGATATTGTACAACAACCTGGATATTATTTCAATTAAACTGGATATTGTACTGTAACCTGGATATTATTTCAATTGAACTGGATACTGTACAACAACCTGGATGTTACTTCAATTGTACTGTAACTTGGATATTATTGCAATTGAACTGGATATTGTACAACAACCTGGATATTATTTTAATTAAACTGGATTTGTACACTTCAATTATACTGTAAAATGGATATTATTTCAATTAAACTGGGCATTGCACTGTAACTTGGATATTACTTCAATTGTACTGGATATTGTACTTATAACCTGGATATTATTTCAACAAAACTGGATATTATAGATTTTACATACTTCAATTGAACTGGATATTGTACAGAACATGTTTATTAATTTAGTTGAACGGGATATTGTGTACAATTTTATTAAAATCATTGAATGATGTTTCAAGGGATCAAATAATAACTTTTATATTTGGCACATTTGTATTATGATAACTAACTTAGGTCTACTTTAAAAACTAGTTAAATTTACCAACCGTATAAAACTAAATCAACATAGGTATCCATTATAACACTCATAGTACAATATTTAATATAATACAACTAAAGCACACAATACTGATTGCAGACTTTTACTAAATTAATCTTGAATAAAACAAACATTATTGATGGAAATTTACGTAAATGAAAGCACGACAGCCTCCATGGTTGAGGGGTAAGGCTCTCAACTAGCAAGCTGGAGATCATGGGTTCGAATGCCGGCGTGCGCAAGTAAATTTTATTTGTTATTTCACAAATTACTCATTTAAAAAAATATATATAGTATATTTGCGGCACGTTTTAGAGTGAAACACCCTGGTGTAAGACCACCATTCGGAATTGAAACCTTGCTTGAAATGGCTTTGGCCATGTTTGGTGACAAGATCTGAATAGCCAACCTTCCTCTTCCCCATTTCCTTCCCCTCCCCACTACCTCCAGCCTTACAACATGCCCCAATTGGGGATGCCATAGTCTAACTGGTTTCAGACGGTAAGGAACAGTTGGGACTCTTGTGCGGTTTCACATAAAAATAAAAAAAGCAAATTTTAACAGCTTGAAAAAATTAGATATTAGATAAATGCAAGGTTTTAAGCATTCTGTAATTAAACATGTAATAATCATTAATATTTTTTAGCAAGCTTAATACACTGGAGGAATATTCAGAAAAATATAATATGTATAAACAATTACAAAAGCTAAATAAATCATAATCATTTTTTTAAAGCTGTCACATGTCTGTCTGTCTTAATGTAGTTAGCAAGTTATTTATTTAAGGTTGAAGTCCATCATTTGAAAGTGATTACATTATTACCAAGTTCTTTTAAACTAAATTAATGGAAACAGAATGAAGGAATGCTCGAGGTGTAAAATTATATCTTGTTAAGTTAAGCTAAAAATAATCAAACCCCATAAAAGTAGAATCAAACCTTGGAAAACTAAAATCAAACCCTGTAAAAGTTAAATCAAACCCCATAAAAGTAGAATCAAACCTTGGAAAAGTATAATTAAACCCTATAAAAGTAAAATTAAACCCCATAAAAGTAAAACAAACCAATAAAAGTATAATTAAACCTTGGAAAAGTAAAATTAAACCGTCGTAAAAGTAATGTTAAAGCAAGCGAATGTATGAACTGGAAATGTTAAGACAAGTTACGATACAGGATTTCTGAGATCGACATATAATTCAAATAATTAGTTCGACAATTTTAAAAATCTACTGTAAAATTTAAACAAATAATATTCAAATATTCAGTTAATAATAATTATCTCCCAGATTCCAAAGGATTTTATTGATAACTATGTGATTTTTCAAAGGCTATTTAAACTACATTTCAGACATGGGCGAGTTACTTACAAATAATATATTAGGAGCAATAGGAATCAATTGAATACAAACTTTATTCATAATGCAAAATATATCTTGCTTTTCATATAAAATTATAAAAAAATATTTTATTGCCTTCTTATTCATTCAACTAAAATATTTCTTACAAGTAAATAAATAATATCCTAACAATAATTTACAAAAAAAAAACACAATTATTTGGAAAGTTAATGCGAGATTCTGAAGCCACACTGCAGTACCTACATAAGTATTAACTCTTTGCACGCGGTCGTATCAACTGTTGTTGCGGCAAAAAGTCTATACTCACACGCGGCTGTATCAACAGTTGATACGGAAACTTTGACGGCCGATATTCCAGCGCTCTTTTGTCATAAATGTATTTCTTGCTCACTTGGACATTCGTAGAACTATCACGATGCTGACATCTACAAGAATTTCTCAAAAATAAAATTGTATTTCATAAAAAAAGATCGATAATCAAGTGCGCCTCTTCGCGCCTTTAGTTTACATTTTTGTCAACGGATGGCGTTAGTACTAGTATGTCATTCATAACTTTTCATAACTAAAAATGATAAGTGATCATGGTGTCCCACTTGTGTCTATCACCTAAGTACACACACGCCGAGTGAATGGCGGGACCACATTCAAAAGATACGGTACGTCTTTGTATGAAATTTTATGTTTTTTGTTTTATAAACATCTAAGAGTGTTGACACACGAGGATTTGTTTTCATATTGTGGAGAATAATCTGTTCTGTATATATAGTCCAATAAATCATGCCAGAATGCTATAATTTGACATTTGATTGCGTGCATAAGTATTTGAAAATATGTACCGCGTACGGGTATAGATAAAACGGAGCAAATTAACGCGTTCAAAAGGTTAATAAGATTTTAAAATGCAATAAGTATTATGTATCAGTGGAAATTAAGAAAAATGAAATAAAAATAAATAAATTGAAAGTTTAACATTTAAATGCGGCCAACTATCGCAATTAGTACTTTTAAACATGAAGGTACATCGCATTGATATGAACAATTAGTTAAACATTCAGTTGTGTATAATCTACAATACTAACTCAAGGCATTGGCCAAAGACACAAATAAATGGTGCTCAAATGTGGAAGAAGCAAGATTATATGTCACAACGACGAATTACACAAATATTATCTCAATTTGGAGTTCTTACTTTCCTAAGCTAAACAAACTTGCATATTGACACACTGGTCCTAATTATGCAGTGCAACAAGATATCTGGACAACTTATAATCCAAATGAATTACATTTTCTATGAAAATAGATACTTTATATGTATGACAACACACTTGTAATAAGCAATGCAATCCTGCGCTCCCCATGTAATATGCCGGTCTACGTTGGACATGTCAAAGGTGGAGAGTATGGCCGTCACGCCTTCCAACACATTCGACTAGTTTTTTTCTTAAGTACAGTGGGTGTCCGAATTATTACTTACACCAGAGTTTTTCAATTATTTAAGAATTAACCGCTTTTAATGCACACATAAATATGTATTACTAACTAGCTGTACCCCGCCACGCGTTGCTGCGGCTCAGTCTGTCTGTGCAGACAGATAAACAATATTACGAGTCGCTTTTACGTCCAACAAATGGCGCTGTTTAAAAAAAAAACGTGTTTTTTTAACTGTCACGGGAGACATCTACATAATGGTTCCATGATAACTCCCCAAAATGACAATTCAACATACCTATTAAAAGTGATATAAAGTTATTAAAAGTGATGAAACAAAAACTAGGTTAAATAGTAATATATGTAACCCATCTAACCTAGTTTTTGTTTTATAACTTTATAACACTTTTTATAGGTGTGTTGAATTGTCATTTTGATGAATTATCCGGTCACCCTACATAATATAGGTATATAAAAATCACACGCGTATTCGAATGCAATATTGTGTCAAAATTTCAAAGCAATCTGTGAAGAACTTTCGGAGATTTAAGATTTTGAACAAACGAATATTTTTATTTATATAGATTTCATTAACTCTTTGCACGCGGCCGTATCAACTGTTGTTACGGCAAAAAGTCTATACTCACACGCGGCTGTATCAACAGTTGATACGGAAACTTTGACGGCCGATATTCCAGCGCTCTTTCGTCATAAATGTATTTCTTGCTCACTTGGACATTCGTAGAACTATCACGATGCTGACATCTACAAGAATTTCTCAAAAATAAAATTGTATTTCATAAAAAAGATCGATAATCAAGTACGCCTTTTAGTCCTTTAGTTTACATTTTTGTCAACGGATGGCGTTAGTACTAGTATGTCATTCACAACTTTTCATAACTAAAAATGATAAGTGATCATGGTGTCCCACTTGTGTCTATCAACGCAGTGGCCTAAGTACACACACGCCGAGTGAATGGCGGGACCACATTCAAAAGATACGGTACATCTTTGTATGAAATTTTATGTTTTTTTTTATAAACATCTAAGAATGTTGACACACTAGGATTTGTTTTCATACTGTGGAGAATAATCTGTTCTGTCTATATAGTCCAATAAATCATGCCAGAATGCTATAATTTGACATTTAATTGCGTGCATAGGTATTTGAAAATATGTACCGCGTACGGGTATAGATAAAACGGAGCAAATTAACGCGTTCAAAAGGTTAATGAACTTGATACAAAAAAAAAACCATTTAGTAAGTCAAACACCAGAAAATAAATTTAAAAAAAAAAACAAACAAATAAAAGTTTTAAAATGTTACACAGCTTCAAACTGATGATAATGTAATTTAGGCATGCGTAAATAATAATTTGGCCACCAACTGTACGTGACACATTGATTAATTTGACGTTTAAGATTACGTTCTGTTGTTAAAATGTGAGATGAACAACTAAGAGATTTAGTAAGACGTTACAAAGTGATCCACAATATAAAATCCATTGAGAAATGACCAAGCTGAATAGCACACATGAGTCTTCTCAGAAGGGAAATGTGTCTCAGAATTTGCATTACAGGACGAGTGTGCACATCGGCATGGGAACGTAGCATTGCACGCGTTGCATATGTGAGACCAGTTGTCTTTACCTTTAACAGTTCTCAAATACATTTTCATAACTTTATTAGTAAAATGTCTCTCGAAAGTTCAAAGCAATTTTCTTATTGTTCTATCTAATACTTTCGTCATGTCATTCTTTAAACCCTGGGAACGGATGTTCATAAATGCATATTTCAAGTCTTGCTGCAATAAGAGAACATCGTCATTCAGCATTCCGTAATGCGAATGTGATATTATACAAATTTTTAAAGAGGAGAAAAAAACCATTATATTTATTATTCAGTGAAAAATGCCAAACCGATACTTTGAAGAAATAGCCACAAAATTTAATGGATCAAGCAGTAAAACCAGAGGATTGTTTCCTTTCATGTAATACACATTCAAATCAGTGACGGCTCGTGAATTTTGGGTGTACTAGAATGCTAATATTACAAAAAATGACATTATTAATGGGGTTGTTCAAAAATTTGGCTTTTTGTGTGAAGATTTTCTGAAAATCCGTGTTGCGCACGGCCAAACTGAAATTTCCTGAAAATCTTCATAGGAAAAATCGAATTTCCGAAAAAAAAATTATCATATTGAATTTTTTCAAGAAGAAGTTTTTCAAACTTAGCACTCTATCACATTCAAAAGCCACAAGCCACCACTGATTCAAATACTGGCAAATAAGTTCATGTAGAGTGCTTGATTTTGGCATACAAATGACATAGGCAAACCGATTGATCGGTCAGTGGCTAAGTTGGCATTGTGTTTGGGTCCCACCCAGACATAGTGTGTTCAATTCCTAGGCTGGCTAAGTCCTCCATCACAACACAAGCAACATTTTTCGCTTATTGAGGTGGTAGTAGGAGATTTACAAATATTGTCAGGTTATTCGTAACCCAGGAATGTTTGTCTAGAACTAGAACAAAAAAAGCATTATTGCTTTACTTTTCATGCATATTTCAAACTTTTTAGAGAATATTTGAATGCATCCGTTCCCCACTCATAACAATTTATTATTTTGATAGCTAACTTATTTGTATCCATTCTCATCATCTAAAAAAGCAATTCCCGAAAAAAAAAACAGTCAGAAATTTGTAGAAGTAATAATCGATTATTCAATACATATAATAATTGTTATTATTTGTACCATTGAACTAATAAAAATATGTACATGCATACATTTGAAGCCATAACTAACAACACATAATTTATTGATAACCCTTTTTTTTTAAATATCTAGAGTAATAACTGAGAACACAGTCAGAATAAATTATAAAATAACTACATTTTGTATCTACAATGAAATTTAACAAAACATTTTGAGAAATTAAAAAATATATAATTTATAATTAAGTATGGTGAAAAATTCAACACAAATTGAGATGTTAGATTTTCTTGATAGTATGATATTTGTCTCCATGTCTTCCATTGGACCATGGACTAAAGGTCGCGCAATTAGAGTTGACAATAACAGAAATTCAAATGACCACACTTATGAATCTTAGTTGGAATGTCACTGAGAAACAGCCTTTTGTCTTGCTTGCATCTATTTATTGTTATTAGCGAAAAAGGGACAGCAAGTGTATACGTTGATCGAATTTGAATATCAGAAAAACTTTACAGTGTGCTATTTCTATTATTTTACTCAAATTTTCTTTTCTGAAGTCGAATAATAAGTTTAAAATATGCTGTACACGAGTAATGCATCTATGTGAGCAGTGGCAGCTCGTGAATTTTGAGTTCTAGGTTTGAAATGTTTATTCAAAACAAAATAATTTTTTTCTAATTTTTTTTTTATTTTTTATGAAAATTTTCAGGAAATTTCAGTTTAGCCGTGCGCCGCATGGATTTCCTGAAATTCTTCATACAAAAAACAGAATTTTCTAAAAAGGAAGAGAATACATTTTCAATAATACATTTTTTTTTGTAGTATTAGCACTCTAGCACACCCAAAAATCACGAGCCGCCACTGTGTGTGTGAGTATATATACAACTGAGTTGATTTTAGTTATGACCGGATAATACAGACTGTGGGCTGCGTTTTATAAGTTTAGTAGCATACATCACTGATCACCAATGCTAATACTACTTTTTCTGGGTTAGTATAGAGTAGCAGGGATTATTACTAAACCCTGCTAAACCCAGTGCAAAAGGCCGAAAACAGGTATCTTTAACCGTCAGTTAATTTTCTACGGTACGGCCTGTATTAATAAAGATGGCGGTGACATAAAATTTTTATCATAATGTACAAACAAGAATCAATAAAAAAAATGTTTGTAAATTTGTAAAAATAACATTTTTTGCTATATTTTAAACCCACTTGTGTGTGGTACGATTGCAGTTCCTCTGATTTGTTCCAGACTGCAGCTTGCAGGGTGAGAATTGCTCTGATGATAGTCAACCTCCAATAGGAACCAGAAGGGGACCAGAAGAAGAATGTAATAGTCGTGTTCCAATGTGGTAATAACAAGATCAAAAAGTCCAAGCTTCTGTCGTACCATTATAGGAACCACCGATATTTGTAACAATCATACTATAAGAATTTACAGATCGACCCCGTTAAATAACGGTTCCATCTGAAGCAGCAATTTCATCCGATAATGGGTTCTATGGAAAGTTACTTATTGTTCGTTATCGCATAACACGGCTACGTCAGATGAAACTTTGTAATTCTAAGGGATCGAGATAGTACCGACAAATAATAAATAATAATAATAAACGCAGAAATTTACAATATTCCCTACTTAACCTAGTTTGTCGTGGCACGCCATGTTCACTGTTCACTGCAGGCACGCCTGGAGTTTTTCTATCCACTCTTGCGCTTCGTTTGCCTTGCCGGCACAAAAGTTGAAAGTTCGTCTGCTCGTTCGTAGCTGTTAAGTAAAAAAAAATTATGATTAACGTTTTCGGTTCACGGAAACAATCGCTACATGCCACCAAGTGACTCTAACAAGATCAAACTTGCACTGAAGGAGCATCATATATGTTGGCCTGCCTTCAAGCAACCAGTGTTGCCGCATCGAACATTACAATACCAGTTTCATTCACACTTTATTTACAGAGATTTATACAAAGTAAGTGATAGGTAGAATAAGTCGGGGACGCCTGAGGAAGACATGATTATATGAATCAAATACATAAGTCTAGAAATGTGAAGTGTAAGAATAACAATACATAAGTCTAGTCATGTGAAGTGTAAGAATAACAATACATAAGTCTAGTAATGTGAAGTGTAAGAATAACAATACATAAGTCTAGTCATGTGAAGTGTAAGAATAACAATACATAAGTCTAGTCATGTGAAGTGTAAGAATAACAATACATAAGACTAGTCATGTGAAGTGTAAGAATAACAATAATAATAAATGAATCAAGGAGTCAAGACAGAGTTGTGCGGCGGTTCACCCTCTCTGTCTACTCCTGCAGAACACGAGTAGTACGATTCAGTATTGCTCTGGTAAAAGATCACCATTTGAAATGGAAACATTGCGTGAAATAGCATTGGTCGTGTTTAGTATATATCAGATCTGAATGGACGGTTGCGTGTAACTTTTCTTTTCCCCTTCCTCTTTCCCTCCTACTACCATCAGACTCACAACAAACCCCACTGGCTCTGGGCAGTAGGGACTCTTGTGATGTATGCAAAAAAAAATTATTAAAAGATTTTCTGAGGAATGACAAAGAAATTGTAACAGCAAAACCGCCTGCATAAAAAGCCTAGATGATGGTATATTTTTTAGTTACTTACATCAAAGAATGATTTGGGATCAGCTTTCTTAGGTGGCCCAGGGGCCAATTGAGCAGGAGTCACTGATATTACTTCTGCCAGATCTGAAAAATAAAATTTAATCAGTTGTAGATTCAAAAATTCATATAAAAAAGGATGGGTTGTTTTCTATGGATGGCTTGTTTCACAGAACATGAACAATTCATCAAATTTCAACGTTCATTTTCGGGTTCTGTGAAAGTCCTAGTCAAGTTCTGTTATTATATCATTATAGGCTAGTTGCTTGACAGAACTGAAATAATAACAGAACTTGAAAATTAACTTTGAAATTTGATGAATTGTTCAAATTCTCCGAAACAACCCGTCCTAAGAATTTGCTTGATAGAACTAAAATAATAACAGAATTTAAAAATTAACTTCGAAATTTGAAGAATTGTTCAAGTTCTCCGAAACAACCTGTCTTAAGAATTTGAACCATTCATCACATTTCAATGTTCATGTTCTGTGAATGTCCCAAAGTTCTGTTATTATATCATTATAGGCCGTTGCTTGATAAACAAAAATAATAACAGAACTTGATAATTAACTTTGAAATTTGAAGAATAATTCAAATTCTCCGAAACAATCTGTCCTAAGAATTTGAACCATTCATCACATTTCAATGTCCCATTCAAATTCTGTTATTATATAATTATAGGCCAGTTGCTTGACAGAACTGAAATAATAACAGAACTTGAAAAGAACTTTCGCAGAACTTGAAATTCATCAAATTTCAACATTCATTTGCGAATTCTGTGAACATCCCATTCAAGATCTGTTATTGTATCATTATAGGCCAATTTCTTGTAGAACTGAAATACTAACAGAACTTGAAAAGAACTTTCGCAAAACTTGAAAATTTTAAGAATTTTCAAATTCTCTAAAAGAACCCGTCCTAAATAAACATTATTCTTACCTATATGTCCTTTACAATGTGAATCTTCAGTTGTATCGTAATATCTTAACTGATGCTTGATTGAATCCAAAACGAACCGTCTAAAAAAATACAAAGACATTAAATATTTAATAAATCACATTATTAGAAAAAAAAAACAAAAGAGGGTTTCAGTTATTAAAATTTTGATTCGAATATACGAGAGTGCTCTGAAAAGTTTCCGACCTCAACGCAAAGACGGCGGTACTCGTCAAAAAAAGCTAGTGTATGTAGTTGTGCGTCTTTTGACAGTTACTCACCAAAGTTTCGGCCATTTTGGACGCGCAGTTTTTAGTTGACAGTCATTTGAGTGAATCGATGTGTGTGTTTTTGTGAAAATGGAAAAAATGAAGTATCGAGCCGTTATTAAATTTTTGTTTTTGAAAGGCTATACGCCTACGCAAATCAAAGATGAGTTGGAATCTGTGTATGGGGACTCTGCACCATCATTTACCACAGTGAAATTTTGGGCAGCTGTATTTAACTTCTCGTATGCCGGGCCCGCATATGCGCGGCCCATACAACTTTAAAAAAAAAAAAAAAATTTATATGCGATTTTAACCCTTATGTACAAAGAATTTGTATGGAGAACAAGGTCTCAATCGCTTGAGCTATTCTCGTTCTTTACGCATCATATTTCAGAAAGACTTGTAGCTTCTTCCACATCTTAATATTAATTTTTCTCTGGGATCCCAACACAACAAATAATAACTGTCAAAGTGAAACATCGCGGTTCTATTTTAAAGTGCCAAAACGAAGTAATTGATCAATAAAACGTAAGTAATGTTTTTTTTATACATAGTTTATTGTTCACGGCATGTGTTTCGGTAAATTAAAAATACGAAAACTCAAAATAACCGACAAAATATTACCTCAAAGTATACGCCATGTTTTCGTGATAAAAATTTTCGTTTTATTTCTAGCTATGTTGAATCATATATTGTGTGATTTGCTTTGTTTTGTATCTCATTTTGCAGATAAATCAATTGAGAACATATACCACAGCTTTCGATTTGTCCATATTTAGTTAATATTTTACTAAAAATGATATTCCGATGTCTCCGACCGCTAAAAATCTGCCAAGAAATATTTTTACATTTCTCTATCGATATTTACGTAAATATTGACTAATCTAATAAGGATTGTACATTATTATGTAAAGAAAACTATTGAGATTGTGTATAAAAGCCCTAGTTTCGTCAATATTTAGATAATATTTTTTAATTAAATAAATTCCAAACATCGGAAACCTGCACAAATATATGTGTACTGTTTATATGTATGTGTGAGAGGCCATCTTGAAATGACATTTGCGCCTGCGCGAGCAGATATCAATGTTTTTTACAAATTCAAATTTTGTATGGGCGGTACTGGGTTCTTACAAAATACATTATTTATTAGAAATATTTATTTCTAATAATATTTATTAGAAATATTATTTTTTATTTATAAAAATGGTAATAAATATCACAAAATTAGATCAGTTATATAGGGTGTGCAAAAAAGTACTAACAAACTTTTTTTTTGTTTAGGTATAAAATATTTATACGCGTATTGATGATTATATTATATAATGAAATACATGATTGTTTCTATTGTTATAGAATGGAGATTCCAAGACCGTCGACGGAGGAACAGACAACAGAAGAAAGATTTTCAGTAATTGCGACGGTATGTTGTGTATTAGTAGTAGTTCTATAGTGGTTGTACGCTTCATCCTTTCCAAAATTGAAAGACATTCGTGTAACAATTAATGTTTACAGTTTCAGATTCCGGGATGGCAGGCTGACCCGAGACCATCAACCTCCTCTACGCATCGGGCTCCAAATACTCAGGTAATTATAATAACACTTGGCTAACTTTTACAGCGCCATTTTTGTCTTGTATTACCTCAAGGACGCTTTACATAGCTGTATATATATTTTTTTTCTTTTCTTTCTGTCTATAGGAAACCGACCACGTCGTTGCGGAGTTCTACGGATTCACTGATAGCGAGGATGAATCCCTCGCCGGTGATGTAGAACTTCCGTCAATGGTGGAAATGGATGTTCCTGAGGATGAGTTGGAGCCTTTGGAGGAGGGGGAGGAGGAGAATCCAGAGGAGCAGACCTTCACCTGGTCCGAGGATTTCTCCACCTTCACGGGTCAGCGTGAGCATTTTGCCGTCCTTCAACCTGGCCCATCACCCGACGTGTTCCCTCCGACAGTCGCTACATCTCCATATGACGTCTTCTTAGTCTTCTTATGTGTTGTTGTTTATGGTTTTGGTTATTTGTTGAATGTGTGTTATCATTTGTTACTTGGATTTTGTTATCTGTGATTGTAATTTGGTACTGGTTGTTGTTATTTATGGTTTTAATTATTTATTGAATGGGTGTATTTGTGCATTATTTGAATAAAAATGTTTACTGAAACAAGTGCATTGTGCATCTTTGAATTGTTTGAATTTTCGTTTCCATTCATTGTATCTTCCACTTTTGAGGAGGACAGAAACAGTGTCTAAAAATTTGAATATTATAATAATAAATTTATGTATGTGAAAAATGATTTTTTTCGCAGTCTCTCGACCAAAGATTAAAAAAACGTGTTTCATGTACCTGTTCTAAAACTGAAATAAATATGATGAAATTTTTTTCTTATTTATTTTTGAACCACACAGTATCTGAATTTAAAAAAACGCATTTAAATAAATAAATAAATATTAATAAAAAAATATTAGAAAATTTTATTTTTATTCCCCGAGTCATGATTTTTTTGTCACCCTGTTCTTTCAAACACATCTGTACACGCAGTCGGCGGACATTTTTCAGCCGTGCAGTGCAAAAACATCGCGAATTCTTAGAAAGTAACCTCTTACTTCTTTCATTATTTTTGATATAAATTGATTGTGGAAATAATAGATTTGAGGTATCATCAGAAAGATAGTTTTATCTACATTATTTTGATGTAATTTTTATAATATTTCACCCAAGAAAAGTGATGAAAATTTACTTCGTAAGAAATGTCAAAATTTTTACGTCCTAATGAATAATTTTATTATTAGCATTATTTATTTACAGGTTTCTTGTACAAAATAATATTATTAGTAACAGCAGTTGTATAAACTACCGAAATCTGGAAGAATTGTTATCATATACTTATAAAATACGACACAAAAATTTTTTAAGTGGACACTTGACGTTTGATTTTTTTTTTGAATAAATGAAAATATTTTACATTTTCAAAGAAGTGTCAATGGCATTACTTCTTCGAAAAAACCTTAGGATTATTTTTTTTCACGAGGGGTGTCTATTCAGGTTTGTGTAGAAATAAAAAAATCAGTTAATTTTCTTATGAATATATTTTTTTTACATTTGTTTGCCGAATGGGAAAATTTTTACACATTTTTTTTGTTAAAGTTAGCTATTCTGGGAAAACTTGTAACAATATTATCATGTAATATATATGAATAATAAGATACATTATCTGATAAACAGAAAACAATCGCAAAATAAACAATTTCTTTGTTTTTAAACGGATGTTTGACCAAAAGGCAGGAGAGTAATTTGCGCGCGGTTTTTTTCAAAAAAGCTTGGAATTTCCGGGCATTCAACAGGTTAAATGTGGCCGTAAGAGCTTGGGAGACGATGAACGTTCGGGACGTCCAAAAACTTCAACTACTGACGATAACATTGCTAAAGTTAACTAAATAGTGTTAGACGACCGCCGAATTAAAGTGAGAGAGATAGCAGAGGCTATGAAAATGTCCAAAGAACGTGTCGGTCACATATTAAAGCAAGATTTAGACATGAGAAAACTGTCCGCGCGTTGGGTGCCGCGTTTGCTCACGTTAGACCAAAAACGTGTTCGAATGAACATTTCCAACGCTCTGTTGGCGCAGTTTAGGCGCAATAAATCCGAGTTTTGGCACAGATTAATTACTGTAGATGAAACTTGGATACACCATTATATGACGGCCGGCGTGGTCTAGTGGTATACGCTTTTGACTACAGATCCGAAGGTCGCGGGTTCGAACCCGGCGTGCGCAAATAAATTTTATTTGATTAATTTGTGTTATTTCACAATTAATTAATTTAAAATAATATATAGTATATTTGCGGCACGTTCCAGAGTGGAAGATACTCTCAGTATCGCCCTGGTGTAAGACCACCATTCAGAATTGAAACGTTGCTTGAAATGGCTTTAGCCGTGTTTGGTGACCAGATCTGAATAGCCAGGTACTTCCCCACCTTCCTCTTCCCCATCTCCCTCCCCTCCCCAATACCCTCAGCCTCACAACATACCCCAATTGGGGATGCCATAGTCTCACTGGCTCCAGACGGGAGCAGTTGGGACTCTTGTGCGGTAATACTGTAAAAAAAAAAAAAAATATGGCCGAAACAAAAATACAGTCAAAACAGTGGACTGCAAAGGGGAACCGGCTCCAAAAAAAGGAAATACTGTTTTCTTGGCTGGGAAAGTGATGGCGGGTGTTTTTGGGATAGTCTTGGAGTTATCTCGATTGATTATCTTCAAAAAGGAAAACTACTACAGGAACATACTTACGCATCATTACTTGACAAGCTGAAGGCAGAAATTGTGTAAAACCGTCCACATTTGCAGAAAAATAAAATCCTGTTTCACCAAGACAACGCGCCGTCTCACACCTCAGCGGTTGCCATGGCAAAAATCCACGAATTACGGTTTGAACTGCTTGACCATCCGCTTTACTCACCAGATCTAGCCCCAAGCGACTTCTTTTTGTTTCCTAATCTAAAAACTGCGCTCGGAGGACAGAGATTTTCGTCAAATGAGGAGGCAATCACCTTTGTGAACAATTGTTTTGCAGAGAAAAACGCCGAGTACTATTTGGACGGGTTAGAGAGATGGGAGCATCGCTGGAAGAAGTGTGTAGAGTTACAAGGAGACTATGTAGAAAAGCAAATAAAAAACTTAAGAAAAAAATTCTTGTTTCATTGATAGGCCGGAAACTTTTCAGACCACCCTCGTAGCTACCAGAAGTCCAAAATATTATATTAACAGATAGGTACTTTAATGCCTGTCTGAATTCTTCACAAAACTGATTCCAATTTTGAAAAATTCATGCAAAATAACGCACAGCACGTATAACCAAAATTAGTATGTTTAATACTAGTGCAGACCCGAGAAAAATTATGAGTTAGTCTGAATTCTTGACACAATCAGTTCTAATTTTGAAAACGACACTTAAACTCAAAACAAATCCGAGTTCATTGAACCAGAGTTACACAGACAGACACACACACAATTAAAATTAGTATTTTTAATGATAGTTTTTTTTGCCGCTATACTTGTCAAAATGGTGCCAATCGTCGATTTAATGATCATCAAATGATGTGACGAGAGTTTGAAACAATCCAACCCCACTTGTTATTTTGTATTCAACAAGTCTTGTTTCAGAAATCAGTTTTAACTAGTCGTGAATTCAGATATTTAAATCTAGATAATTTAGTTACCTTTGTTTCCATCCCTTGAGCAGATTTCCTCTCTTGTAAAGTAAGCCCTCGTGGGTCTTGTTCTCAGCCACGTTGGAGCTGAACTGGTCGTAATACTGCTGGGAAGATGTCTGCAAAGTGGCTACACCTGAAATTAAAACAATAATATTTTTACCAGCTATAACATAGGGGGTATTACGTGTATTAGATTTTGAACCAGTGATATCTGAACTTATTTGGAGTAAAATATGTAGGTAATCACTTTAGTCTCCGGTAACTTTTTTTCAAAAACAAATAAAAAGCTTTCTTTCTTTCACATGTCACCACCGGTTACAACATAAAGCTAGTCCACTAAAGGCCAGCCAGCCATCTCGAGCCTTAGGCCCACTGTCCACTGAAGCTCCGCTGCATAGAAGCATTTGCGACATTTTACACTTGGATGGTATATCTGGAAACGTTACATTCGTATAGCTACATGCAAGCTTCACAACGTCCGTCATCCTGCATATCATACATCTGAGCGTATCGATGCATACATTTGTTGAAAATAACGGCAATCGTTGAACGACAATCTCACAAATGAGAAAAAATGTATGCTTTGTTGGATAAACCTTTGTATGCCTGGCTAGACAAGTTGCACAAAACGTTTTGAAGCGTGTATGAAGCTGTGCCTAAGCGGACAGTCTGCCTTGCTCTCCACTACTGCAGGAAGGAGACGGAGCATGTACCATGTGATGCGTAAGTTGTAACCTGTGGTGACATGTGATAGAACCTAAAACCAGCATGGCTAGTGTTGGGTAGGACACGATTTCAGAAAGAGTTGATTTACTCATATACTGAAATATTATATTGAGGTGAAGTGTGAACGAGCCAAAAAGAAGAAGTATTTCTCCAGAATATTTCCCCCGGGGGTGGCATAAAATGTTGCATACACGAAATGCAGTAATGTGGTGCCAATACACAAACACCTTACCAATTCAAAACGCAAATTTGTATGTAGTAATACAAAAAAAAAAACAGTAGTGGGTCATTTTATATCATCTTGTTACCGCGGCAGCACAGCATGCTTGTTCAACATGGTATGCCCCGTTTCATTCCCACAGCGGTGGACAGAAAGAGACGGTGCATAAAATATCATGTAGCAGAAAATTTTTACTTGAGTTCACAGAGGGCGTGTCCTGATGATGTAGCGACGAGGGCTGGTCGCTCCCCGAGGGCATGAGTCCACCCTGGTTGCCCCCCCCCTGCGAGGTGCTGAGCCCGCCGCCACCCCCTCCGCCACCTTGGCCCCCCCCGCCGCCCCCGTCCCCCTTGTACTTTGTGCAGTGGGCGGGCACGGAGTCGGCACAGCGCTCGTGGCAGAGGTAACCGCAGTCCATACAGCGGACACCGGTCTGGAAATAAATAACAAAACATCATTTTACAAAATTAATTTATTTAGAATTACCGTCACAAATGACATACTGATATTAAAATATAAATAACACAACTCCCTATCGAATTTCATTGCCTCGTTTCGAAAGCCTAGTTCTTTTAATACGCACGTTGCTTCAAAATAACACAGAGTTATCAGAACCTTTTCGGTGGTGGTGTTTCCTAGTGAGTCGTACGGTCTGATAAGAGATGGTGGTCAGATAGCTGATTTATCCGTCAATGTTAAAATCTGCGGTAGGCCCAATCTAAAATATTACTAACTATGTTAGCCATTTGTTGAATTAGAATTCTTTCTTAACAATTTTATCAGCCTGTCTGGGGCCTAGGAGTAGAAAGGCCTTATATAAATTCACACTATTACAGATTAGCTGTTCTAAACTACATACGAGTAGTTCTGTGAACAGTAGACCTCGAATCCAAAAAGTATGTTTCTAATTTTATCTTGTTTAACCTTTCCCTTACTGTGCTATCGCTTAAGTTTATTATATTTTATATCAAAAGTGATAATAATTTTAATTTAATTGCTGAAAATATGAAAAAAAAAACCATCGGCAGATGCTAAACAAACTTGCGAGGAGTCCTTATCTAACGACGGCCCGCGACCGACTGGCTGCAGGTGCTGGATGGGCACTTGACACACACACAGCTATGCGGTCGTAGATATCGATATTCTAAATACAACTGCGGACGTGTAGATTTCTCATGTTCCCGCATAGCGAACTAAAGCGGGACATCAATAGCGTGTCATTTCCTCGCACACTTCACGTAGCAGTGTCACGTGGTTGATTGTATTGGTGTATTTGTTCCCGATTTTTAACAAAACACTCTGATTTTTAATTGAATTTGAAAACTATGTAAAATATTATTTTTTAATTCAGTGCATAAATGTATAACAGAAGAATACCTAAAATCTGAACCCAGAATTTATTATATTTATAGAATTATTAAAGTTATTAGAAGCAATGTGTAGTAAATACACACCACAGACATATAAGGAAAGGTTAATAAATCAAAAACAATATTATTTGCTCTGAAATCATAAGATTTGTAAGTAGATAAATAATATTTGGATGATTTGTATAACGACGTTTTGGTGCTAAATCACCTCAAGGGCTCTGTACAAATATACACGGTGTCCGGAAACTCGTAGTACAAGCGGGAAACTGGAGAATCTACACCACATTGGGAACCCAAAAAAACATAAAGTTTTTTGTTTTGAGCATTTTCACAAAAAAAAAAAAAACCAAAAAAAAATATTTTTCGGCTATTTTAGGGTTAAAGTTTTTTCTGGTGTTTAGGGTTGAACAACAGATGTTTTAACCCTGCAGAGCAGAAATATTTTATGATTACACCGGGTTAAATGAAGTGTGATTTCAAAATAATGCTTCAAATCCGAGTTTCTTCATTTGTTTTACTTTCAAATAGTTTTAATTAGTTGGGTACTTTGATCTTCAGTAATAATTTATAAGAATTTGATTAAAAAAAAAAAAAAAAAAAAAAAATCAACTTCAAACTCGATTTACTCGATAACGAAAGCTCAAATCAAAAAAAAATATACTACAAAATCGACTCCAAATGTGATGTAGATTCACCAGTTTCCCGCTTGTACTACGAGTTTCCGGACACCCTGTATATACATTTCTACAATGATCTATGTTATTACTAACTATAGACTAGTCAAACTATTATCAATTTATGTCTAATGGATTGCATCCACCGGTTCATTGATCACTAATATAAAGCTATGTGTACAATGCATTTGATCGATGAATGTAATGCTGGAATATACATGCATTATTATTCTTATTCATGTATATTTTGTACAGGCAGATAATATACAGTACCATACTTGCCTGGTAGGTCACTTGATATTTACACTGTTTATTGTTTATTAGAGAAATTTAGATACGGTTCACATGTACAGGACATAATTGGACTTTCCGGTATTTATTTTAATAATATATATTTATGTTCTTTAATGAGCGTGTTAGGAAAGGAAAAATTTTAATGTTATTTTATATTATATTTTATGCAACATTTTTTTATTTATTTCAAATATTGGAATTATCCAATTTGTCCAAAGAAACATCACATTTCAATGACAATTATTTCTTCAAACTATGTATCCTTGGGCCGGTAGGTAGGTACCATAATATTGAGAAAAAAAATGCAATTAAGAAAGTCCAATAAACGATGACTTCACATTTAAAAAAGAATCTTTACTGAACCATTAAAATGGACACTATCTACAAACGGAATGTGCAAACAAATATATAGACAGACAAATGCAAAACGGTAGAGTTTATACAAGTGTATTATGTAGATTTTTGTATATTAATATAGCAAGTACCTTGACCGGCCCCCAAAGCAGCTGCTTGCAGTGATCGCAGTATGTGAAAGAGGTATGGTGGGCGGGCGCGAAGCGGTGCGGGTGCGCCAGGCCAGTGTCTGCAGCGCCTCCCCCACCACCCCCGCCACCTCCCTGCCCTGCAGCCGGCGGCTGGGCGGCCTGGCGGGCACGCATCAGGATGTCCAGGGTGGAGCGCTTGTGGGCCGCCCTGCCTAAAGAGCGGACCATGGCGGAACTGAAGGATGAACTCCGCTGGAAAGAGATAAAAATTTAGTCCAAAATTAAAAGAAAATAGAGAATTTAAAAGTGGGTATTAATTATTACGGTTTAAGATCTTTATGGCCAAAAGCGTATTACAGTGTTCATCATCAACCTGCACATAACATGACACTGTAACACTGTCTGAAATATTGGCTAAAGAAGGAGGAAACGCAACACAGCATAATACCGCAAAAATATTCACGATAAGTGGTTATCGTAGACATAAAATATATATAACATAAAATCTGGAAATAAAAGAATAGGTTCGAGAATGCATAAACTACGAAAGCACGTTGACCGCCGACGAGCGAACATCGGAATAACCAGACCCTGTGCAGAAAAGCAAAGTTCGCTAAAGTAAGACAACGGTTGTCAGCGCAGTCCATTGTGGAACTTTTCAGGCAAAGGAAAGGGACTTTTCCTCAATAAGGGAGTCTTATTGAGGAAAAGTTGAAGGAGGGATTTTTTTTATTATAGGAGACGGTTGACGTAAGGTTCCCGTAAGCACTTAGGCCACGGGGCCATTGTACTATCTCCTATTACACCTTGGTTGTCATTGGATATGTGTCTTCTAGTTCTACAATATATCTCCCCAGGTATCTGAGCCTTGTTCCCAACAGGGCGGGACATAGGTACCAAAGGTGAATTGGAGTCTCTTCATCCTCTTCACATTTCCTGCATCTATTGGTGGATGAAGCTGAAGCTGAAGGAGGAATGAAACACAGAGGCTGGAAAATTATTCCAAGGCTGACCTGTTCAACACAAGAATTAGTCGTAGAAATGACCAGTTTCCATGTGCCAAATGTCAACCATGTACAAATGATGAAAATGATGATGCAAGCAGAAAATTAATGCAATGATCTAGAAATATTACAGGAAAAAGCAGTGCAAATTTAATCAGATCGGAATCATTAGGTTTTAGCTAATAACTAAAGTAAAGTTCATACCTGTAGTTCATCAGTGGTGGGCAGCTCCAGTTTGTCCCACAGCACCCTCCACTTTTGGGGCAGGTAGCCCAGCTCCAGCTGCAGCTTCCTCAGCCGCTCCAGGAGGATGGTGAAAGCATCGGGCAGGCTGGTGGCGATGCCCTCGTACCTGGAACCACAACATAACAAAACATGTATTATTATCGATGAAGAGACGGTCTGCATAATGAGATATTGCATTGGGCAGGCTGGTGGCAATGCCCTCGTACCTGGAACCACAACATAACAAAACATGGATTTTTATCGATGAAGAGACTGTCTGCATAATGAGATAACACATTGGACAGGCTGGCGGCGATGCCCTCATACCTGAAACAATTAATACACTTCCAGCAAGAAGGGTAGTTCTACCTTTTACGCTGGTCCTACTTGAATAGAGGAAAAGGCATTGCTGTCTGATAATTTTATATCAATCTCTTTGTAAGGATCCCAACTCTATGTCTGTGTATTAAACAATGTGAACCAAGTCCTCCCCATCTTCAAAGTCTTGTCTTTTGTGTGGTAGAATATTTTATCAAAAAGAAACTACATTTAAACCCTCAGAACGGGTAATTGTATATCCTTACACTTATCGCATCGGAGTTGCGGAAGTTTTTAGATTTTTATTTTGTAATGATTTGTGCTATTAATCATTATTAATTCATGGTGTGCAGACGTCAATAAGAAATTATGTGGCAAAGACTCAAGACCTTATAATGGATCAGATTCCACGAGGAAAATGGCCATACTATGTTTTTTAAAGTATACTAAATATAGGAAGAAATGATTGTCGTAATAAGTTTATTTTATTTGTCTAGCTTTTTTTTACTTACTCAACATCATAGTGAACACCTTCTATAAAATGTGTTTTGTTCTTACATATTCTTGTATTTCCTGTCTGTTATGTATTTTTATATTGTCTTGGTAAACCTTTTACATGTGTTTTGTTCTTTTATATTCTTTTTTCCTGTTTCTGTGATATCTCTATAGTAATATACAACGTACATTAATCATTTTCCAAAAAAAACTTGCTTTAAAAAAATTATATATTATGCAAAACATATAATATACAACCAAAGTAAGAATCGTGGCTCCCTTATCAGGCCTAAATATTATATTTATTTATGTATAAATGTAACTTGTATTAAAACGAAATAAAAAATTAATGTGTTTTTCATTTTTCTGAAGCAGAGAAATGTCAAAATTCGATACTGTCGTAAAAAGCACATCTTCACATTTCATATTTGATAATTTTATAAATAAATGTTCTGCCTTTATTTAAAGGATTTCAAATTTTAAGTCATCTTAGTTTATTTTTACGACAGATTGATTGTTCATCACAGCTCAATATTTCACCTGACATGCGCTGTCCTGAGAAAATGAGCTGTAAAGAAAGATACTTTAAGCTCATTTTCGCAGGATAGCACTTTGTCAGATGTATCTTTCTTGTTATGAGGGAATATTTTGACATTTCAAACAATTTTATTTTTTAAATAATATTTAAGGCTAATTAATGGGGTAGACTCCGGAAGAGAATAATATTGTCTATGGTCGTGCCTTTTTTTTTAGTTTCCTCTATCCTCTTCGATGGAGTGTAACGTACTTTTATTGCACGCATAAAATTTGTCTAAATATTGGCATATCTATGGTTAAATAGAGGATCAATATGTTATATACAAAAAGCTCGAAGATATCGATCTAGAGAGTGGTTTATTTATGGATTATCTATCGAGTAGCTGTCGGATTCTCTGGGTTGGTTATTCCAATAATTTTAGAGGTATTTGTTTGTACGCACCCTGCGGTGACCAGGATCCTTTGGGTGTCCAGGGCTCCCGCCCCGCCTTCAGCAGCCTCCCTCTCCTCCCGCCGGCAGCGCTCCTGTTGCAGGGCATCCGGCTCATAGGGCGCCCCTGAGCTCAGCTCCTCCATCGTATAATACTCCCACACGTCCAGACAGGCGATGGATGACTGCGGTCTCAACACCTGCAAACAAAAAAATTATTTTTACTAGATGTTAATCTTTCTTTTTTATTCTGATAATATTTGAATTCCTTCTACTATCATTATTGTAGTTCTAATCACTTCAAGTGCCATTTACTATAACAAACTTAAAAACGGTAATTTAGTATGTATTAGTGTTCATGTTCTTAAAATTATTCCTACAGTGTGCCTTACCCAATACAGATCTAATATTATAACACTTAATATACTGTTTATACAAAGTGATGAAAAAATTTAGAATAACAACAACAGCAGGACAGGACAAAACAAGAACATTAAAACTAAAACAAAATATAAAACAGGAGGCAGTTTGTTAGATAGTTCATTCCGAGTATACCCAAAAGAAAGTCAGTGGGATAGAGCCACGGGTAGTAGCCTTGCGCCGCAGCGGGTGGAATATATCATACGTCCATCACTCCTGAACACACTGATCCCTAGATTCCCACCCATTCCTCATACTCCTTTTCCTCCTTCCCAGAATTTCCTCTCCTTCCTTTCCTTAAAAATACCCTCCACACAGCATAACCGAAAAATGGCATAGGCTCTGAGGGAAATTATTTTCCTCAGGGCATCCTGTGAGGGGTTAACTTTTTAATGACTCTCAGAATACTAAACATCTTCTACGAGTTTTAATTCAAAACAATTTAAACTCACTGGATGCTCAAAGTCAGGCGTGTACAAGAAATTAAAGAATATGGGTGATCTCTGATGCTGCTTCTCGATGTAGTCAAATACGGACTGGCCCAGCGGAGGATTTCTGGAGCCCCCGGGGGACACTCCCCCCACTGAGTAGATTGGGTCATCATTGGCGCTTGTAGGGCCGGTCTCCACACACTGAAATCAAAGCATATTTACATATATAAACACATTGTTCTTGCATAAATAGTTTCCAGTTGTCATGACAATTCAAAAACTACATTGGTAAGACCAGTAGTAAAAGGTAAATAATTTTAAAAAGGACATGTTTGAATGTATTTGTGCACACCGATGGTATCGAAAGTTTCAAAAAAGTTTTTTGATTTGGTTTGGAACACCCGTGGAGAAGCAGTCGATTTAAAATTAGTGTGAATTAATTTTTAAAATATAAATTAAAAATAATGGATGAAAGAGACATCTCTGGTCAGTTTTGGATAGATTTTGCTCTGCAGGTGAGTGATGACGAATTCCAGTCACCTTTGCATTGATCAGTTGGATTCATCCGGATTGTATCGTTTGTCAAAAGAGGTCTATTTAAGACTAAAATGATTAATAATATTTTTTTGTCACAATAATGTGCAGTACGTTTGGAATTACAATGTGCTAATTATTAATATTTCATTATTAATAATTCTACTCTCTTGAGAGCTGGTTGACATATTATAATCTCATAGTGCGAATGCAAATATATTATTGTGTTGACCTGCCGTCTGCTGCCGAATTTGAAGAGAGATCAAGGAGTGGAACTCAATTGCGAGTGCTATTTTCTGGTGAGTCTTTCTGTTTATATGTATTTTGGTGGCTGGTTTATAAGTGTTGCTTCTCCTGCAAAGTGAATTCAATGATCAATCCATTTTTTTCATAGGGAATTAAAATATTCCCTGATGGTCTGTGCTATTTACAAGCCAGATTATCACCAACTCGCCTGCAGTCCCCTCCACCCTGCAGATTATGTTTATCAATTATTTTCACCTGGTATCAGTACTTACCCACTCGATTGAGGGCTACCTAAATTTAGGTAGGTGATTTTTATGAAATAAAATGAATTATGAATATGGAATAAACGGTGAAATCTAAGAGGATTCTTTGGATTTAAAACCGCAGTAAGCAGTTCATATGTTTCCGTATTAATATTTGGAGATATGATATTATTTAAATCGAATGGCTGAATCGAAAACCGAAAACCCGGAAATCTCCATCGCTCGGGTGGTTATAGAAGTACACCGTTTAACCGTTTAAATAACAGGAAAAATGGAGCATTAGAATGCAATGTAATACAGATGTTGGACATAGTACAGATGTCAGACGTAATACAGATGTTGGACTTATACAGATGTTGGACATAATTCAGATGATGATAGGGTACTGACTCTCTGGCGGGAGTTGAGGGAGCCTCTCTTGTCCTCGGCGGCGGCGATGCCCAGGTCCTCGCGCTGCTCCTCGCACTCCAGAAGGAAGGTGCGGAAGCGGCAGGATACCGAGTGGTATGCCAGGAAGCGGGTGTAGTACTCGTTGAACTCAAATGCCAGGGGAAACTGCTTCTGAATCTGCAAAGGAGGGACATACAATATCAATATTTAGTTCACAGAATTGCAATTATTTATTATTATTTAAGATTTTATTCCAGCAGAATTAGGTGGATGATGCAAACCCAATCTACAATCTAATATAAATGGTCAATAGTCACGTCAGTTTGGGTCATTGATGTGATTGACAATTCATCGCTAATTTATTATTTACTGTGGTAATTGAAGCGATTAACAATGGAGACTTCCTATTAACGGGGTGAATGATGAGTATTTTTATTGAGCGCCTAGACGCCATAGACAAGAACAGATATAAAATTCTAGTAAAGTTGACACTTATTTTTCATACTTATTTAATTGTCCTTTACAAATTATGTTAAAAACAAATTTAATGAACAATTTTGTAATGTTTTTGAAATAATGAATTGAATTGAATGTAAAGTAAAATCAAAAGATTATCATTGTATTTGCACACTTTAGGTACTGGTAACGCAAGTGGGGTGAAAATATTGACCAATTAACAGAATATTGCGACTTACCTGATGCACCACATCTAGAAACTGCAGAAAAGTGGGAGTGTATCCGGCTTGGGGCTGGGGACCAATGTTGCTCCGCTGGGGAAACCGGTGGCCCAGAGCAAGCCACTCCTTCTCCACCAGGGTGCGGAAACCATCCAGGGTACGGTACACTGGGTCCAAGCACACCTGGGCTATGGACGACACCTACGACCAATTAAATTGAATTAAGAGTCGAGTTATTGGAGACGGAAAATGCAGAGTAAAGGTCACTAATCTGTCCATCTGAAAATATCCGTAGCAGGTTCAAACCTTTCCGCTCCAAAATAAATAAGTTGAAAAAGGCTACACATTTTTTTTTGACGTAACATGTATTAAAAACAAATGTCATTTATTTTTAATGCTAGATCAAAGTTTTCTTCGACAGATCAGCGCTTTAAGAGTAAAGGTCCTTTTCCCACAGGGATACGCACGTATCCGATACTCGATGATGAGGTTCGTTTACATGTTACCGACATTTTGTTAACTCGTCGGTGACGCCAGTCTCCCGCGTCCAGTCGGGTGAGGTTAGTCTTGCGAACGTCGTCGAGACTTTAAATATGGCCTCACTTGTGTCAGACATTTTAAAAAATGCATAAAGAATATTTTTTATTTATTTATCTATTCACTTATACATACAGTTTATAGGTATACTTATTGACATTGGGTGCAAGTGATACAGATAGATGTTCCAAAACATGGTAGTAGAATGAAATGTGATATGCAACTGTATATACATGATTGAAGCTTAGGTAGTAATGTTCTGTGAACATCTCACTAGGAGAACCTGTGCCGAGGTGTTCGCATGGGTGTTATTCTGCCGTCATAGGTGGAAACACAATATCCTCCTTGGGAGTCTCCACCGTAGTTCCACCCATGGTGGCAGTATTTTACATTATTAGGTTAGAAGTTAGAAGCTGTGTTGACATGTTCATCATAATATTATATAGACACAATGTAGTAATTTGAGGTAAGTTACGTATCAAAATGTTCTGTAGACACACTTAGTACAGAATGAAAGTATATATAAATGTTTGCTACGCTAGCTCTGTGCACGACAAGTTGTTTAAGTACACAACATGAGTATGGGATACTTGCATATCCCTGTGAAAGAAGGGCCTAATAGGGTTAATGAAGAAAGAAAACGAGGGGTGCGGAGAGTATTTGATCTTGAAGATGCCCGTAATACTAGTAGCAGAACACTTTTCAATGCATAATTGCAAAAATCAAGAAGATTTCATTACCTGAGCGGTGATGTCCCAGCCATCTTCAAGTGATAAACAAACTGATGATCCTTGGGCATCCAAGAGATCCACGACGGCTCCAGCTATCTGCATCAGAGATCGGATGAAGACAAGCCAACTGGACTCCTCAATTTGCCTAGGGGAAATTAATAGGTATGTAGTTACAGGTGTATTTAAGTGTTTAAAACGGGATTTCAATATATATTCTTTGGTGCATATCACGTACATGAAACATTTCTGAGTCTAATATTACAAGTTATTGTTTTCAGGTCTCTATTTGACTTACTTGTAGAAACTGCCGTCAGGGTCACCGGGCAGCGGGTTAGAGGGCACGCACGCCCGCAGCAGTTTCTTGAAAGCGTGCTTGCAGGCGCGCGCATCGGGGTACTCCAGGGGCACGCCCTCACAGCCACGTACCCCGCTGGCCCAGCCGCTCCACCCACCCTTCTCGCACAACACGTACAGGGCGGGCCTTCTGCTTCCGCCTTCCCCCCCGCACACTGGAATCATATACATATAAAACGTCAGACATTGAGTTCGGAGATTGCACCATAAGGCTTGGTGCACATGTCCAGTTTTGTTGCGCGCGGCACTGCAAATTCGGTGGGGATACTATGGGCACTGCCTCAATGTTGCAGGATATCAATTAGTGATATTGTGAACATTTGCTCAACAGAAAGACACGACAAGGAAAGATCAGGACCAACGAACCAGAAAATTCTTCAAAATTTTAATAAACCAACCAACACATTCAAAGCAGTGTGTTACATGTTACATCCCCAAACCGGTAAAACTGTTAAAATAACCCGTACTGTTAAACTTATTGTTATTAGATATGAGCGTCTAAGGAGAATGTCGCCTGCTCATTAAATAATAATAATTAATTAAAATATCCAACCTGAATCCGCATCAGCCCCCGAGCTCCTGACGTCCTGCCTGTTGAGCGTGTTGAGGTCAGCCTGGGAGCCCCCGCGCCGGTCCTTCAGGGAACCCCATCGGCTGAGAGGCTGCCGCCCCCCGGCCGCCACCGATATGCTGCTGCCTCCAGCGCCCCCCTTGCCACCACTGCCACGAGGGAACACACTGGAAGTTGGAGAATTGGGTTCATAAGTTGAGTGTGTAGTTACATTTTATTGTGTGTAGCGGTACCTTCACTGTAGCTTCATTTGACTATGTATAGTAGTGTTTAATTCTTTACGCGAGTCGGGCATTTTCAAATCCCTTGTAAACATTTATTCTCCTTTCGTTTAACCCGCAGGGGCGGACATAAAACTTCAACAGATAATAATTTTTATTAAAACCAACACATAGACAGTACGATACTTGATAAAATGACATGTATAATTAACCCAGTAGAGGTAATATCCGAAGGCAAAACGAACGTAAAAGGTCGACACTGCAATTGCAGTGCTTCGTACCGTGCGCGAATTTTTCAACACTACAAATTCAGGGGTTTGGCCCCTAGTGGCAGGCCCGGAATTATAAGCCTAGGGGCCCTAGGCACTAGAAAGTGGGACATACCATTTTTTGAGTCCTGAATCCTCAATGTGTACCATTTTGGCACCTAACCAAATACCCCTCCAAACGTGGGGGCTCTAGGAAATTTTTCTTTGATGTGTCTTCAATTTGTACCGTATTGGAACATAGCTGGGGCTAGGTACCCCTCCTAATCGGGGGCACTAGGAAATGTATCGAAATAATTGTTAAAAAAAAGTTCCTCGCTCCTCGACGTTGGGGCCCCTGGCCCGGGCCTGTCGGCCCACTAGCGTATTGCCTAGTCGTTAAAAGAAATTCAACAAATACACATTAAAGCTAATATTAAAATTCAAATTCAGATCATCAGAGACTCTTCTGTATATTAACAAAAATTTAAAATTAAAAAAAATTTAAAATTACAATCAACATTAAAAAATGATTGCGATAAGATATTTAGAGTGCATAAATTAAAAAATTTTTTTTTTTTTTTTTGGTAAACTAATGTTTAAGACAAGACTTTTTTTTCCATAGCACAAAGGGTAACAATTATTTTATAAGCAATAATTATTAGCCTGAAACACTCATCCACATTGAAAAATCTCCTGATAAAAGATACATGACGCCAACGGGACTCGAACCCGTGTCCTTTCGATTTCCGGTCGACAGCTCTGACCACTGAGCTATGGCGGCTTATCTCTTATCCGCGAAAATAATTCAATATATACTAGTGTTTCATTCAACAATTACTGCTTGTTACATTTTTTCACCTGAAACAACCAACTTTATTTTATATGAGAAAGGCATTGTAAGTGCTAACTCTCTCACTAGATGGCGTCGAGACAAATTGTCTGCATTTTTGGGTGAAGATACTAGAACTTGTCAAATATTAATTATTTTTTTTGGTAAACTAATGTTTAAGATAAGATTTATAATGTTTAAGATCAAGACTGTGAAATTTTGACATAATTGTAATGTGGATTAAAAGATACAAGAGGTGTTGGTGTCAACATACTGACAACAATGGAGAGACAGAAACATGTGGCAGATGCTATTTCAGATGAAAAAGTAATAAGGTTATTATGTACCCCGGTTAGGTTAGGTTAGTACCTGAGGGTGCCCATGGCCCGGGAGAACAGTGGGTTGGTGTGCCTGCGCGCAGCATCGGGCGTGGTGGTCATTTCCTCCGGTGCGCCGCCCAGCAGGATGGAGTCCAGGCTCAGCGAGGACTCGGAGAGTGCCCAGCCTGCCTGGCCGGTGCGCCAGCCGACCCGGCTTGCCGCCACCAGGGCGCACAGGAACCTCTCCTGGAAATATTACATTATTAGAAAAGATATAGATTAGGTTAATTGGAGTAAGCGCTACTTCAAAATTATTGTGTCACGGAGATTTAATGATTACCAGTGAAATTGTAATGTTTTATATAGCTGTAACCAATAAATTATGATATCAGCAGGGTAGAATGAGAATCATAGAATAGAGGTGGGTTCTGTGAATACTTTTTGTTACTGGGTACAGTTAGTACAGGTACAAAAAAAACCTGTTAAAAATACTGGTTACAAAATACTCAAAAGTAATTTATACCTATCTGGGGACTGGGGAGGGAGAGTAATAAATACTCAGTCCCAGTATAAAATACTTATGATTATTTTGTAACAGGTATTTTTTTGTACCTGTACTCGCTGTACTCAGATAATTTATGCCCACAGCGATTCCCCACAAATTTTCTGCCTCAGCAACTTGCGACAGCCGAGTATTGCATATTAGAGGTAGGTACTTTTCGTTACTGGGTACAGTGAGTACAGGTACAGAAAATACCTGTTAAAAATACTGGTTACAAAATACTCACAAGTATTTTATACCTACCTGGGGGTTATAGTATCTGGTGACTGGGGACAGAGGGTAATAAATACTCAGTATAAAATACTTATGTATGAGTATTTAGGAACCAGGTATTTTGGAGATTTGTCACAAGTACAAAATACTGCATGAAAATACCCGGTACTTTTACTGGGTACGATAAATATGCCTCTCCTCTGCACTCTACTGTCGCAAAGCTACGACCAAACTGCACAAACTATCAAAGCGGCAGAGCCAATGAAAGTTATGCGCTTGGTTTTTAGGTAGAAACAAAGGGTGCCGCTGTTCGCAGATATGATTTGCAGCAGTATGAAAAAACAATGTCGGCGACATGCGTTATTATGCACGGGGTCCATGGCCTATCTCCCTTGTTTCTGTTATCTACGGTGCTGATTCCTACCGTCCTTACCCACCTGCTCAAGACTTGATGTGGTTTCAGTACTTCCTGGAGCGTTTGACTGTTGTCCAGGGTGACTGGACTTTAGCATGCCAATCACGCCTTTGTGGTGACTTGCTGAGGATCTGTAAAGTATAACCAAATATTAGATATATTAAACGAGAAGAGTGACATAAATGATTACTTAGAAGAAGAACCTGGAGTAGAAATTTAACCAGAAACTGGTTCCAGGCAGTTAGGACTGTGGTGTCAAAACTAAATCAGTACTTTGTAACAACTACTATTATAACAAGTAACAACATTAAGGGGGTATTTCACTATGTCGGGCTAAATATCTGACTAGCTAGCCGTTGGCTGGCTTTAAAGATCAGAATAACTTCGTTATTCAACGGCGACCGTTTCACCATTGTTGCCGAGCTTCCGGATAGATAACACTCGAAATAGTCTGGCAACATCGCAAAATGTTTGCAGTTACCCCATCTACTGCAACGCCTGTCATGTTTTGCCGCAATGTCTATGGAATGCTAACGTCAACGCCAATTGACAAGTTTCCCGCTACAGTCCGCACACCGCAAATTGCATTTTTTTGGTTATGTTATGTTGATTATTAGGTCATTTTAGATAGATTCGTGTCGAATTAATACATTGTTTCTTATTTTGAACACAATCAAATAATTCTGGATGGATCATACAAGCATTCAAATTCATTCGAGATCTTAAAACTTGCGGCCTTCGCATCGCCGACCTTTCACCTGCTTCTGTAAATCAAAAACCTCGGTATCCATAATAATTCACAACTCACTTCTCCGCTGTCAAACTCGGAATGTTTTGACGCCATCTTTGATTCGAGGAATAGCGCCTAACGTGAGGTTCGAGCACTGATTAGTCAAATCGAACTTTAACCCGAGCGTTAGCGTTATTCAGATATAGTGAAAACGAAAAAATTACTAATCCGCGGATTAGTCCTTAGTCAGAACATAATCAGAGATAGTGAAATACCCCCTAAGTATATTAGTACATACTCAGTATATCAAGTACTTTAGTGCATCGAGTACTTTAGTACATCGAGCCCTTCAGTACAACATACAGCATACTACAGTACTTCAGTACACTTAACCTGTTAAACATCGGGGTAGGAAAAAGTCAAAATACCCCCAACTGTCGGGCGAGAATTTGCAGAACTGCGCGAAAATTAAATTGAAGATTTTTGTTTGAATATTGGAATAAAAACTATGATTTATGTTTTTTTGCAATTCGTTTCTGTTTACCAGATAATGTATCTTATTATTCATGTAAATCTCATGTTTATATCATAAGATATTTCTTCATAATAGCTAACTTTACCTAAGCAAAAAAGAAATCTCCCAATTGGGAGACCACTGTCAAAAAAAAAAAAATTATATGAATACAAAAACCTGTTTTATTATTTCTACACAAACCTGAACACATAAAAAACCTACATGAAAAACAACAATCAAAAGGTGTTTTCAAAGAAATAATGACCTTTATACTACTTTGAAAACTCAAAAGTTTTAATTTTTGCAATGACGTTTAAGTAAATGAATTTTTACATTCATAGACAAATTATTTCATAAGCTTTCATAGAAGCTACATTCCTGAAATAAACGTTAGAATGTACGGTGACATCAGTGCAAGTGATTCTGATTTTGTCCTTTATACAGTTTTCAAATCATAAATGTCAAAATCGTATCGGAAAATATTGTAGCCTGGATGGTATTAGAGCTCACACATGTGCGTGACCGCTGAGCAGTTGTAAATATCGTCGCGTACACATGCTCGAAAAACAATCCATTGGTTAAGTACTTCAGCTATTGAGTACCCAAAGTATCCCAAAACGTGGAGAGCCACTGTACCCTCTTAAGAGAAAGCATAGAAGTTTGATATTTGTGTTTGGAGTGACGTTACCTCGCCAAAATGGCTCCAGTTCTCGGGTGCCTCCAGGTCAGCACGGGCACCCTCCCTTGTCTATAGCATCGGGTGAACCTACGTATGGAGTCATCAGATACGTTGGTAGGTACCGCCAATAGCGCTGGATAGCTGGAAGGAAATAGATTCACTAATGTCAAAAACTTCTCTTAATTTAAAATTTTACTCCTCACATAGGTAAGTACCCTGCAAAAGAAAGCCATATAAAATATATTATAGGTAGGTACCATATTTAGCCTCCTCGGTAGGTACCTACTTATTCGGGTGTCAGGATTTGAAAAGATTCTATTTTAATTTGATCAGAGATCATAGAATTTAAGTATAAAATTTCTAATCAGCAATGTGTTACCTTCTGCACAGAGAGTAGCTAGCATTAACAGCGGACAGTCTGAAGTGATCGTTGGTCAGGCCGAGCCGTTGCCAGTCCTTGACATATCCTCTTTCCGCTTTGCGACTCAACGAGCTGCCGCCCATTCCAGCGCCATTCTCCAGATCTTCAACTGAAAATATGCAATACACAATAAAATGACATGTTTCCGTTAATTATATATGTAGTTGCTTCAGTGGAAGCGATCCAGAGGCAGACCGAGGAAGTGGTCGATAGACTGCGTGGAAGAGGGTTGGAGCAGAACAGGGGAGGGAGTAAATACAGAGACGGCAAATCATTCCACACCTGAGCTGTTGAACATGAGAACAAGACATAAAAGCAACCCAATCTTATATGGCAAATGTTGGGTAATTCCCGACTGTGCACCAGTGCTGAAGGAATCAAGGATGCTAGTTCCTCGGAGCAGAGGGACTCTTCAAGACCCATGTTCACTCCTTCCTCTCCACAAAAAGACCCTCCACACAGCATCCCCAAAGATGACATAGGCCCTGAGGGAAATTATTTTCTTCAGGGCCTCCTGTGTGGAGTAAATATAAAAAAAAAAAAATCTTCAATTGAAATACCTGTAGAACAACAACAACATTCCCATCATGTCTGTGCTACAAAGATTGCAATCCATTTGTTAAGGTAGGGGAAACAATTAAAAGGACTGTCTTCTGCACGGAGGTTTTTTCAGGTATGTTGGGAATCAGATTAGAGGTGGCTGCCAAATTCAACAGTGTTAAATTCAACAGTGTTGTATTCAACACTGCCAAATTCAACAGTGTTAAATTCAACAGTGTTGAATTCAACAATGCCAAATTCAACAGTGTTAAATTCAAAAGTGTTGTATTCAATACTGCCAAATTCAACAGTTTTAAATTCAACAATGTTGTACTCAACACTGCCAAATTCAACAGTGTTCAATGAGGCATTATTGAGATGGAATTATGAGGCAATGTGAAAGATCCAAAATTAACTCACTGGACAGGTCATCGGAAGGTGTGGCGGGCGGAGCGGTGAGTGAGCGGGCACCCGGCGATGGGAGGACGTACTTCTGCCTCTTGCCGGAGCCCTTTTGCTTGAAGCCTGCGCGCCGGGCCGTCTTCAGTAGGGTCTTCTTTGCCAGGCCCCTGGGGAAAACACAAGTGTTATAAAAAGTGCTTACATAAAGCAAAAAGTAACACCACATATATTTGTCCTAACTATAACGCAGCCAAGTGGGGGAGTAGGTAGTACCCAAAATTAATATCCTCCTTATATTAGCTTAAATACTTGACATATCATTTTAGTATTTTACGTATTTCTGCTCAAATACATAAGATACCATTAATAATTGACTGAATAATTGGGATTTCTATAGTTTAAAAGCCCATACGACAGAAAAATGCATGGGGTCATCGGAAGACCCACTTGGTTACAGACGTTTTGTTTGGCATCTTGGCCTGTCAAGAGTTAATAACATAACATCATGGGAAAAATAGAAATGACAGAGAAAGTGTAGTACACAAAAATGACCGGTTTTGATAGAGTCCATGATTTGTCACAACTAAATTTGCGCAGTGAAAAAATCATTTAGACTTGCACCAAAAAATTAAGGTTGAGTTGACAAGGCTCGACATTCTGGACAATGGGGAATTCAATATCCATTATTAGTAAAGTGTTGATTGAGGCGAAGAAATTCTTTATTACCGAATCTATGATTATTATTATCGAGTGCATTGTGGCAGTACTTTTTTTACAAACCATGCCCCTCAATACTTAAACCTAGTTATTTATTACAGTATGTTTGCCACAATGAAAAAAACCCAGAGGCAGATTGAGCACCGATCGAGGAAGAGGTGTACAGACTATGTGGAGAAGGATTGGAGTACGACGGGAAGGACTGGAGGCGAATGGCGAGGGACCGCAGTCAGTGGAGAACATTTGTGGACGAGGTCAAAGCCCACCCCAGGATTGTGCCATGATAATATGATGATGAATAGATAAAGTGACCTACTTGAGGGTGGCGTGCTTCTCCCCCTGGGGGTGCAAGGGCGTGAGGGCGGGCGTGGCGCGCCCCGTGAAGGCGAAGTGCTGCAGCACATGGGGCGGATGACGCAGGCGGCCCACGGCCTTGCGCAGTTGTTCCACTTGCTCCGTGCTCACCTCCTCATCAAACGCCACCTGAAGAAGAACATTTATTATTATAACAGTAGAATACATAAGAAACAGGTTTTATAATACAGGGTTTTCCAATAAGAGGTGTTATTTTGAATAGCCCGCTATTTTGGTAGATGTTACTTTTGAAGCTGTCTTTTTTTGACATTTGACAAGTAGAAACTAAGCCATTAATAAAGATGGAACGATATACGCTCCAACAACGCATTGGAATTATTAAAATTCACTTGAGTGAATCAAATGCAAATCATCTTGAGTGATGAGGCCCATTTCCACCTCGGAGGCTTCGTCAACAAGCAAAATTGTCGCATCTGGGGCTCAGAAATCCCAAGAGTTATTGTTGAAAAGCCTCTTTATCCTCAACATGTGACTGTTTGGTGCGGTTTATAGTCCGCGGAGTCATTGGACCTTACTTTTTCGAAAATGATGCTGGAGCAACAGCTACGGTGAATGGATTGCGCTATCGAGAGATGATTAATGATTTTTTTATGGCCAGAATTGGATGGTATTGATCTGGACAATGTTTACTTTCAACAAGACGGCGCTACGTGCCACACAAGCAACAAAACCATTGATATTTTATGATTGAATATCAAAATAACACCTCTTATTGGAAAACCCTATATATTCAATTGAATACACTGTTGCACTGAAATCACAAATCGGACTAGACTAAACAATCTCAAATAGTACTTGACAAAGCTGATAAATAATACTAAATGATATTTTAAAAATGTGTTTTCAACAACCTTTTGTTGTGCGATGGACGTGTTTGGAATAATATTTCATAGATTATAACTACCAGGCAGGGCCAGCCCTAAGCCAAACGGCGTCTGGCACTAGTAAAAACCATGAGGGCAATGAGTTAGGTGTTAGGCATTATCGGCGCCTCGGCAGGCTGGCCCCAATTTAGCCCGCTCAGCGTCGGATCTGGACCAAAAGGCCCCGTGTTAGGTATTAGGAATTATCAGCACCTCGCCTCCTTGGCACGTCGGCGCCCGAAGTGGACTGCTCCAATTGCGAATGCACAGGGCCAGCCCTGCATTCAAGTAAGTAACTTGTTATGAAGCACGTTCCACCCTGATCTACTACATATAAATTAGGGCCACCCTAAAGCAGTAGAAGCTTCCCCCTCTCCGCTCAACGCCACATACGTCAACGTCCGGCCTCGGCCTTGCACGCACCGTGTCCTTGCGGCAGTCAGAATCAGGCCTCGACCGAGCGCGCCGCTAGCACATCGCTTTCTTACCGGAGATCGCGAAACCACGTGGTCAACCCGCGTCATAATTAAACTCTATTGTTGTGTAACAATATACTGCCGTATCATTTTAATCATGAACCAGTTCCGCAATATTTGGCTCCTTGGAGTTATATTACCACTAAAATCGCGTGTGCACCAATACAACGTCCGCATTGAACAACAAGGCTACAACCTACAGTATGATTTGGCGTATCCGTAAGCAACTACAAACTATCCCCATTATATTTGTGTTCACACTTTAACCTTTACACTGGCTTCCAACTTGGGGCCACGCAACCGTTACAAACTTTAAAAAATATTTAGTGTATTTATTAAAAATTTGTAAAAAAAAAATTATAAAACACCGCACAAGAGAATTGAATAAAATAGATGTATGCATACCTTGATGAGTTGAAATGTGCAGGATCTCAGCTGCAGGCCATCTTGCAGGAAGGTGTTGAGATGTGGCATGTACTGCATCCTCACGGGCTTTTCCTTGGTGAGCGCCATCAATGGGAAGGAACGGACCACTGTCTGACCACAGGCTGCAGTAACAAAAATTCGTTATGGTTAGGATTTGCAAATCCCACACCTTTTTTCAAATACCGCGGGACTGCGGGATAGAATTACAAATCCCGCAGCATTTTTAGAATTTTTATTGAGCGGTATTAAATTGAAATAATGCTTTTTTTTTTTACGTGATATCAATTATCTTTGTCACTATAATTTTATTTTTTAAAAAAGACATTGAAAAGTTAACATAGTAAAGTCATTTAAGAGGACTTTTAGTATCGATTATCTTTGGTACTAGTAATATTATGAAAAATACGTTGAAAACCTAACGAAATAAGTATTTTAGGAGAACTAATAAAAAAATATGATCGTAAAAACTTCTGTTTTTACAATGGTACTGATTTCTGGTCGAAATTGATTTGCAATTCGCAAGCGCGCGCAAATCAAAATAGCATGTTTTTGGTGTAAATTTAGTACTTATTTCAATCCCACAATCCCGCACCTGCAAATCCGCAAGATCAAACAAACGCAAGATGCAAACCCTAATTATGATACCGTTGTTCCGTAACGCCGATTGCTTTTGACAGGCCGTGTACTAACCAATCGTATCGTCAGAATTTGAACTGTGTAGTTTAAGTTCGCACACGTCAGCTAAAACCACGGAGCCGTGAGCCGAACCAGTCGCACAAAAATCGTTTGTCCTGTCAAATATCGATCCCCGGTTGTGTTATCGGAATAATCGTAATACGTATTTTTTATCGCAATTTAATCTAAAATAACGAGTGATAACGAACGACAATCCCGTTCCAGTGTTGACAGATGAGGCTTATGCAGATTTCACCATCATTTCACCGGTAAGTTGATTGTGAAGTAACGTTACGCATTGTGTTTCCGCATTCGCCTGTCAAAGCCATATAATTAATTTATACTTTATCTGTGTGGAATAGCCCTGTAAAGGGCGGCTATTCCAACCCCTGTTCGTTCCTCGAACAACCGTATTACACTAATATAACCTATACAACCTCAGAGGAGGTCAATAAACGAGTATCTATAACGAGTAATATGAGGAGCCATACCGAATTCATCGAACTCAAGAAGCGAAAATGCTGATTTAGGGCCGGTTTTATAAACGAAGTACCAAATTTCGGTTACGTAACGAACCGTTTTTCTTTAACGGGCCGCTATCCGTTCGTTATCTTATTTTGCGTTCTATAAACATATTTGCATTACTAGCGGTCATCGGTTACATTTAGTCCGAAAGTTTTTTTACTGGCAATGTTTTTGGTAAATAATTGTCTGTGATACTATTTTCATCTATGGCATATCTTTGGATTTAGTCAGCTGTCAAATGGCTGTCAAGATCGTTGCCAATCGTTGGTAAGCTATAAGTTTAAATAACTTTATAAATCTTCAATATACATCAAAAATAAGTAAGTTTATATTTATAATACAGTGGATACGAATGCATATAGTGTTGATCAACATTATTTTGTAGTTTTATGTGCGCGTAAACTAACCTACGTATATTAAAAAGGTTGACATATTTTTACACTATCGTGATGTGGTTTTAATGAAATTATTGTAATTTTTCAGAAATAAACATGAACAAAAGAACGAAGAGCCGAAACTTCACCACAGAAGATCTCTACAGACTTCTGAATTTAATAGAAAAAACGCCGGCATTAACCTGCAAAAAAACAGACGCCGTCACAAATGCGTCAAAGGAAACAAAGAAAAGAAGATACCAACCATCCCACTTGAGCAAGTGCTGTCATCCCCTGTTGCTGGTGATGTTATTTCTGATCTCGAGGATCTTTGAGGCCCTTCAACTATTTGATTTTTAGTCTTTTATCGTTTCCTGTCCAATGCTACGTCTATTCCCTGCATCCAACACGAGTCGATGATCTTCTATCTTCTACAATTGTATCTTACTTTAGCGTTTTATCGGCACGCACATTCATATGTTGATTAAGATTTATTTTCTTTGCTTGTATACTTTGTATTTGAAAATAAAAAGTAAGTTTATTGAAGATGAATTATTTTATTATATACAATTAGATTACCCGGAGGAGAGGGATTTAAAGTGAGTATCGAATGTAACATTCAAATTTGAACTATTTTTAAGGCTAAATTAATAGGGGTATATAAGGTAGAGAATTTTTCTTTTAATAAAACTATAGTCTGTCTGAAATAATATATTTCTTTATAAAAATATGAGCCATGCTGTAATTATATTATAGCATTAGAAGTAATGTGAAATATTGGATGAAGAACAGCATTTTACAATATATGTATTTAGAAGTAATGTGAAACATTGGATGAAAAATAGCATTTTATTTATTGTTGTTATACGCCCATAGGGGCTTTTACATAGATTATAAAACAATATTATATAAGTTATCGAGGATTACACATACATAGAATTTATACCAAAAGTTATAAAAGTGAAAAATTTTAAGAATATACAAGTAGTTTTTGAAAGATATAGTCCAGTCTATGCATAAAAACACGCGGTTGTCTGCGTCTTGCAACTTCGTCTTCACTGCTGCTCGATGAACTATCTTCGAGAATTATCAATCGCCCATCTTCACTTTCACTGCTCGATGAGGAATCCATTGCACCAACACAAATTATATAGTAATATTATTTCAAAAATAGTGCACGGTTCCAAATAAGTGAGCGCCGGGAACAACTACTGATAACAGAACTGTCAAAAAACGTCAGCATATGAACAGCAAACGGATCGTTATCCATTTAACTGCCCGAAATCAGTCGGTAAAGCGTTAACCGCTACTTAACCGACCGGTAGCCTGGCGAATGTTTATAAAACGGCGAAATCAAGCAGTAGACCAAATATTTGTTAAAAATGGTATCAAGCGTGACTAACGGATGGTTATAAATGGTTATAAAACCGGCCCTTACAGAATTCACTGGGTGAAGACCGGCGGGCTGTCTTATCACCTGACGAACGAAGGAAGGTGTCAAGATCGCTGATGAAGAGATCGAGTACAACGGATGGCGATGGAGTTTTGACTACATTCTATGACACAATAGTAGAGTTCAACGGAGGACAAAACTAGTAGAGGAATGGGAGATTTTTACTATATGAGGCGAAATTTTGCTCAAATAGTTGATATTATTCTGTTAACATTATTACATTCCACGTAATCGACGAGTTGTCATTTTTACAGTGGGCTACTGACTGGAACGATGTGCAAGTACAGTAGAACCTCGTTAATTCGAAATCCAGCGGACATCAAAAATCAAATTTCGAATTAACGAATTCCCACATAATTCGAAATTTTATGAAAAAAAAACGGCGAAAATCGAGTTCCTCGGCCGCCCCTTCAAATTCGGGTGGTATCTTTGGAGTAAAAATACCAAGTATTCCCGTTTAAATCGAATTTTTGCAGCCAATTTCCGTCACGATCGGCCCTTCAAGTTCAGTTATTCTAAGCAAATTCATAAAAATACAACACATTTCCGCGTAATTCAAATTTTCGCGGCCGATTAACGTCGCAGCCGGTCCTTTAAACTCGGATATTCAAAAAATACGATATATTTATGCGTAAACTGAAATTTCGCGGCCGATTTCGGTTAATGGTTAGGTTAGATCCTTTAAATTCAGATATTTGAAGTAATTTTCGTAAAAATACGTCAAATTTCCGCGTGAATAGAAATTTTGGGGTCAATTTCCGTAGCGCCGGATCTTTTAACTCAGATATTCGAAGTAAATTTAGTGAAAAATAAGATATTTTCCGCGTAAATTGAAATTTCGGAGCCGATTTACGTCGCGCCGGATTTTTGAAATTCAGATATTCGAAATAAATTCGTAAAAATGCGATATATTTACACGTAAATCGAAATTTCGCGGCCGATTTCGGTCGCAGACGACCCTTTAAATTTAGATATTTTAAGTAAATTTCGTAAAAATACGATATAAATTTAGAAATTTCGCAGACGATTTCCGTCGCGGCCGACCCTTTAAATTCAGATATTTATAATAAATTCATAAAAATACGATATATTTCCGCGTAAATCGAATTTTCTCGGCAGATTTTCGTCGCGGCCGGTCTTTAAATTCAGATATTTGAAGTATATTCGTAAGAATATGTCGTATTTCCCCGTAAATTGAATTTTAGCATTCGAATTCCGTCGCAGCCGACCCTTTTGAATTCAGATATTTGGTGTAAATTCATAAAACTAAGGCATATTTCCGCGTAAAACGAATTTTCTCGGCCCTTCAAACTCGGATATTCGGAATAAATTGGAAAAAATACCACATTCCAGTGTAAAACGATTTCGATTTACAAAATAATAATACTAATTATCGGGGTTCGAATTAACGGGGTTCTACTGTATACTACTTTTTCTTTTATTGAAATTTGTATTTGCCGTAGAAACACAGCTTTCCTTATATAGCCACCAACACGGTCCAAATGTATAAGAAGTAGATAAATAAGGGAAAAAAACGGTTATTAGCCGAGTGGTTCAAAGCATCGGGTTCCCTCCCAAGTGTCACGGGTTCAATCCTCCTCGCGTAAGCAACATTTTCCACTTATAATGATGGAAGTTCGAGAAATTAAAATATTGTCAGGTTATTTGTAACCCAGAAAAGTATCTTTCTTTCGAAAAAAAAAAGTTTCTCACCAAATGGATCCGTGGGCGCTCCCCTGAAGATTAGCCTGTAGTTGGTGAGGAAGAGCGCCCCCTCGGCGGGCAGCAGGGGACTGAGGGCGGCGCCTCCGTCTTCCCTCCCGTCGGCAACAAGGAAGGCCCGAAGTCCCAGAGGGGCGCCCACTATACTCTCGCCCGATACAAGGCAGGGCTCCAGAATGCGGGGCTGAAATGAGCGAGAAAAAATAGTTTGTAATTTTATAATAATAACATGCCATTTATACAGTGCAGTTTTGTATTATTTCACTTCAAGAACGCTTTACTATAAAAAACTTAGTAAAGACTTAACAATAATAAAATTTAGTATTCAGTGGTCACAAAAAATGTAGAGTATATACAAGAGAACAAAAAATAACAATAATAGTGCCATTATAGCACAGGATAATATGTAATAATAACTAACATGACGTAACAAATGGAAGTCACATAACATAACAAATGGAGTAGTAGATAATTAAGTAAAAAAATTATATTTATTTTGCATACTGTTACAATTTGAAATCTTGTATTATTAAATAAAACAAATAAAAATGTCAGTACTTACAAAACGATGATAAAAGAAACAATAACAGTGCTATTATAGCACAGGACAAAACAAGAATGTTCAAACTAAAATATAATATAAAACAGGAGGCAGTTTATGAAATGGTGGTGTAAAATCTTTTTCCATTAACTCATACATTCTAAATAAATTTATTTAAAAAAATAACTATGAAAAACCATTTAGTCATTTGAAATTTATCAAAATTTTAGTAGATCAATTAGTGGTTGAGTAAAAAAGCCTCACAGTAGACCTTCTACTTCCACTTCATCAGAGACCAGGCTCAATGGAAAACTTCATATTTTGAGAAAAGGTCCCAAGAGGGACTGTGTCTGCTCGAAAAGGACAGAAAAAGGAAACCAGTGAGTACTGTGACACGTGCCCTAACAAGCCACGTATGCATTTGGGTTACTGTTTTCTAATATTGTAATTTTTCCCCATATTTTTACTCTATGTAGTATCTGGTACACCGTATAAAAAAAAAATTGTGCAAAGAGTTAAAATGAATCGATTCAGACGGCTTTCTTGTTTATGATACTAGTGTTATTATATTTCAAGTGTTTACAATTTTATACATCGTAATGGTTGAATAATAACAATGTCTTGGTTTTTGCTGTGAGCAATGGCGAAGATAATATTATTTATTATTATTATTACACGCCCTAATGGGCTTTTACACACTACAAAGTTTAATAGTAGAGTATCACAGTTATTATAGATTCTACAAAATTAAAACAATAAAGGAAACATAATACAACGAAAAAAGAAAAAATATTGAATGTTACAACAAAAGCATATAATAAAATAAGATACATTGGTAAAAATGATAAGAAGTCTCACATAAATAGATATTCAAAATAAAAATATATATATTGCGGAAATTATAGATGTCTATTTATTTCTCGATCTATAAAAGAATTGAAATAAACAATATTTATATTGATTATTTTTAAGATGAAATATATCTCCAAGATCAGAGTATTTATTTCCGAGACTGTGAAGTCTTGGAATCAGGGAATTTTGATAAGACAGTGTCCTGGTGTTGTAAAAATAAAAGGGTAGTAAATTTCGGCAAGATCTTTTGGGTATGTGGATGCTGATTAATTGGAGTAACTCAGGACAGTCAATTTTGTAATGAAGTATTTTATGTAGTACTATTAAATCTGTGTTTATTCTTCTTTCAGAAAGTTTTAATAGGGACAATTTATCTAGTAAGTAGTTATAATCAATGTTTTCTACAGGAATATGCAATTATAGTTTATATACTTATATATATATACTTTTATATACTTATACATATATCAAATAATGATTCTGACAATGATGGAGAAATTGATGAAACCGAGTTATTGAACATAAAAGTAATCTTCAGTTTATTACAGATCTACAAAATGACACTTACGCCGTCTGTGGGAATATGAAATAAAAGAACTGCTATATGAATGGAGTACTGGAAGGGATTACTGAAGGGAGTAGCGAAATAGAAGTGCTATGGTTACCTTTTGTATGGGTGGAAGTCTTTTGCTCTCTCTGCTGACTGCCTCTAATATCTCCATGTGCATGTGCACCACTCCGGGGACCATCTGGTGTAAGCTCCGGATGTGGTCTGACGTCACTCCACCCTCGGTGCAAACCTGTTCAATTATCAATACAAACATTAATAAACTGGAAAAATGCTTCCTTCCTATAATACTTGTAATAATTATAATTCAGCAGGCAATGATTTACGTGCGTCACATTTACCAATTGATACAAAAATAGTGAGAGGAATACTAGCGTTTACCTTGTCGACAAATCGGGAAACCATCTTGATGATGTTCACTCCTGCTTCTCCGGGATCTGCCTCCTCAAAGCCAGACTCTGCGTCAGCACTGTCAGATTCAACAACACTGCAAACAAAGAGATCACATTATTCAATATTTATTTTGCTGCTAGTGAAGGCTAGAACTACTTGCGTATTAAAAATATTACTCTACTAGCTGTACCCTGCCACGCGTTGCTGTGGCTTAGTCTGTTTGTGCAGATAGAGATAATAAAGCGCATGTTGCTTTTACGTCCAACAGATGGCGCTGTTTAATAAAAAAAAGCATGTTAGACCAACAGATGGCGCTGTTTTTCAAAAAAGTACCTATCGCACGTGACACTAGGTAATACTACAATACTTTAATTTTCTTACATTAGAACAAAGAAGACAATCTAATGACTTAAAATGTTTATACAAAATTATTCACAACAAGCTTGAAACCACTTATTGTCTAAGTAATTCACTGTTTTATTTTTTATAAAAACATCCGCTAAACTGCCAAGGCATTCCTCTCAGCATTATATGTAGAATTTATAAATCCTTATTTAAAAACTAATAAAACACCATTTGGTTGGTATGACTGAATCTGCTGATTCATCACAACCAGTCTACGTGTATAATATATCTATGGTCTACAATACCCACATCAGGGTTGCCAATTTGTGGAGAGTTCCCCAAATTGCGTGGAATTTCTAAGATTTTTGTGGAATTGAGTTTTTGCGGGGAGAAACTTTTCAAGGGGAAAGTGCGGGGATTCTGTGCATTTCTTGATTATCCAACCATATTGAAAAATAATATTTACAATAATTGTGAGAACATACTATATTTTGTTTTCTTTCGCAGCAAATTTTCAAAAGAGTCTATTTTCAAAGCCTAAATGAAACTGAAATGAAAATTTTGTGTCACTTTGGAGGTAAAGGAACTGTGGAGAATTTGAACATCTCTTCATCTCTTGTGGGTATTTTAGAAAATATGCATTGGCCACCCTGGTCCACATTCAAATTAGAACTGATGAAAATGTTGTAATGCAGGTTCTTAAATACCAGTAAATTGTTTATCAGGTGGGATTGTGAATGTATTTTTGCACTTTGGTTCAATACAATAACATTAGTGACGACGTGGTAACATTTTACCCAGTGTTCTTCATTGTTAAAAGCGGGTAATCTTAAGAATAAAAATGTCTCGACTTCCATACAAAATACAGCGCTGGTAAAAAAAAAGTAGGGTTTTTTGAGGCTGGTGACGTCCATAGCTTTGCTGCATTTTTGGGAGAACCGAAAAATTAAAACTCGAAAATTATTTTAACTATTAAAACTAACGATAATGATAAAAAATATACTGGTATTTAAGATAAAAGGTGATTAGTGATCGTGATAGAGATAACAAGATATTCTGTTTGAAGAAGACGGCCAAATACAATCAGTTGTAGGGGAAAGTGGTTACCCTTCGTACACTTTTTAGATTTTATTTTTTTACTTTGTGATTAATTGTCGAATTTATCGAATTTATGTACCCAAGTGTAACAAATATATTGTAGTTTGTTACAAAAAAGTCCGAAACTATTATGTCAAAAGGTTAAAAGGTTATATGCATTTTTCTACGATAAGATATTTGTACGAACGTACCCCGTACGTGGGGTACGTTCGTACAATAGGTGGAGTACTATCGTACGCCATGGGGTAGATTGGCTTTTTAATTACCCTGTACAAGGTAATTAAAAAGCCAATTAAAGTCGTAAAATTTTTATTAATTATTATAAAAATATTTATTTATCAAAGAACTAATTTAATAATATGTGACTTGACTCATAGTCGATAAATCTTTCTTTAGAAAAATAACAAAAAATAAAATCGTTCATCCTTAGTTTACTTATTGATAATTCTAAGCTTTACAATCAGTCTAAATGAGATGTTTACAATCATTTTGTATGACATTGTTGTAGAGTCTTTGACAATTTAAACTTAAAGTAGGTAATCATACATTTGTATGTTACTTTGTAACTTATTGCACATTATAATTATTTAAATTAACTGCAAAAGTAAAAAGTCTAGCCATTCTAACTTTACAGCCCGTTCGTGGTTGAGGATCATGGATGATCATGGCGACATCGCTGATATACAGAGTGTGTATGTCTTCTATATCAGGGAAAAAAATGACCGTGGTAATCCCGGATGCTTCCGAAGATAAGATATTTTCATCTCTGTACCCGAATAATGACAGAACTTTTCCGACGTAATAAACAACAGAGGTCTTTTTTTCAAACTTTACCAAAACATTACAATTATCTTTGATTTTTGCTGGTGTTACATTTAAATTATTATTGATACCACGATCATCAGTCTCTTCGTCCATTTCTAAATCAACTGGAGATGTTGAACTCTCCCGCAAGCTAAATTCAGATTTCTCTGAATCTTCATCGCTTTCTATTTTTTTTTGTCTTGAATTAAGTTCCTTCAAACTACGTTTCACTGCTTTGGCTCTGGCTTTCCTTTCCTATTCTATTTTTCAATTCGTTCTGTCTATGTCTCTGTTCTAGTTCAGTTTTTTCAGGTGTGTCTGTATATATACGGGATTTACCCTGTTTTCTTCCTTTATTGGTTTTTCTATTTCTAACGGCTGTAGGATAAGGTCTTATGACTTCTGGTGTTATGGGAAGATAAGAACTCGGTTCAGATTGTGCCTCAGCCGCAGAGGTGGAAGGTTCGCCAGTTCCGGTAATAATGTCTTGAGGATTTTGGAGCAAAGAAGGCGACTGCTCACGAATATCTGACTCATTCATATCAGTCGATGACACGCTGGTGGAAAGTTGTAGTTCTAGAGCGACAGTAATTGTTTCTGGATTATGTGGCACATTTACCGAATTATTTGAAGCGTACACGTCAATGGGAGCGAAGTCTTCATTGCTGAAGGCCATTTCATTGAACGGCCATATACCTGGCTTTTCAAATACACTTGTAATATTTTTTGCATTAAAAGATTCAAAATATGCAAGTTTTACCAGTTTATGAATATTATAAATGTTGATTGTTTTGCCAGGATTTTGACATATGCCAATTATTGAACGGTATTTTCATAAAAATTTAATTTCGATATACTGGTGGTTAATAAAATCTAAAGGGGAACATTCGTACGCGTACGAATGTGCCCCCTTTCTGGGTGTTCGAATGCACCCCATGCCTTTGCACAAAATTAAAATACAACTTTATACAAATTCTAATTTAGTTTGAGAAATATAACAATTAAAGCTCAAAATAAACAATGTTAACATTAATCAATCATCACCATTTTGTCAAAAACATAACAATCCTACTTACAATTACGAACTAAACTTAGGTAAAAAATGTACTCATCGCGCGCGAAAACACATTACATCTTGTCAGCTGATACACCGTAGTGCGACTGACGCGACACTCTGCTAACAACATGGCAGCCGGTATGTCTATGCACACAAGCAAAGGCGTGTTTGTGTGCCTTTCAGTTTTTTTTTTTTTTTTATAGTCGGAGGCGGTTTACTTACGTTCCCCGCGAGCACTTAGGCCATAGGCCCATTGTACTATCTCCCATTTTACCTCATTCCCTTGCCAGTAACCCGGTCCCTTTTATGAAGTTCACCAGGGCTGTCATTGGATATGTGGCGATGTCTTCTGGTTCCACACTGTGTCTTCCCAGGTATCTGAGCCTTATTCCCAGCAGAGCGGGGCATTGGCACCATAGGTGAATTGGAGTCTCTTCCTCCTCTTCACATTTCCTACAGATGTTGGTGTTTTCCACTCCCAACAGTTGCATGTGTCTCCTGAGATGGTCCCGTTAATAGTCCCGTTAATAGTCCTACCAGTTCCCTCAGTGAGTTTCTGTCCATATCGAGTAGTTGCCTGGTTCGGTTAGGGTCCGGTCCGTTTATGAGTACTTTAGATTGCCTCATTCCGGGTGCCTTCTTCCATTCCTTCCAGTGTTGGGATTTGACCCACCTCTTGATATGTAGTTTGGTATGGCAAGCTGCTACTCCTACGGCCGGCTCAGATCCCACAAGTGGTGCTTTCGCCCCTTTCCTTGCTAGTTCGTCAGCCCGCTCGTTGCCCTCAATACCTTTATGTCCTGGTACCCAGAGCAGGGTTACTTTATTGATGGTCGCCAGTTCTATTAGGATAGTCCTGCATTCCATCACCAGTCTGGAGTTGCATCGGTTACTTTCCAGTGCCATTAAGGCCGCCTGGCTATCAGAACATATGTTTATGTTCTTATTTCTGTACCCGATACTCATATTCTCCTGTGCGCAGACTAAGATGGCTTTCATCTCAGCTTGAAACACAGTGCAGTGCATTCCTAGAGGTATACTGAGTTCCCTCTTAGATCCCTGTAGACAGACCCCGGCCCCTGTTCCTTCCTCCATCTTGGACCCGTCTGTGAACCAGATTAGTTCCTGTTTGGAGTTTGGACCTGGGACCGTGTCCCATTCCTCCCTTGTGGGGTACGTCACTTTAAACAGCTGTCCGAAGAAGTATTCGGCTTGTTTGCCGTCCTGCTTCATCCCAGCCGTCGGACTAATTGCCCTCAGTCTTATTCCTATCTCCGTGTGACTGTTTCTGGGCAACTCTCCTCTCCATTGGCCATTGCAATGTAACCTGTAGGCTGCCGCCATCGCCGCCCCCTCTATTTCTATGTTTAGTGGGGGTAGGTTCAGCAGCACTCCCATGGCTAGTATTGGAGTGGTTCTCATGGCTCCTGTGATGCTTCTGCATGCAAGTCCCTGTATGTGATTGAGTGTGACCATCACTGTTTTCAGTGTTGTTCTCCTCCACCAGACCAGGGCTGCGTGCATGATCCTTGGTTTTACAACGGCTGTGTAAAGCCATTGCATCATTTTAGGTTTGAGACCCCACATTCTGCCGCAGATTCGCCTAGTTGCCCACATCAGAGCACAGGCCTTTCTGCCTACAGTTTCCACCTGGTTTTTCCAGCTCAGTTTGGCATCTATGATGACTCCGAGGTACTTAACCGTGTCAGAGGGTTCTAATTCCTTTCCATAGAAGGTTGGATTGCTCCATCCTTCTAGTTTCCTTTTACGCGTAAAGATTACTAGTTCTGTCTTGTCTGGGTTGACTGACAGTCCTGTTTCTTCACACCATTCTTCCACTGTTGCCAGTGTTGACTGTATAAGGCCTCGGGTTGTGTCTGCATCCCAACACCTTATTATGGTTGCAATGTCATCCGCATACCCTTGCGTATATAGGCCCCTGTTGTTGAGTTTCCGGATGAGGTTGTCCACCACCAGGCTCCACAGCAAGGGTGATAAGACCCCTCCCTGTGGACACCCTCGTGTCACCAGCACTTTGATGCTTACCTCACCCCTTGTCACCGTAAGTATCCGGCCTGAGAGCATGTTCCTCAGCCACCTTCTGGTGGTTTTGTCGAGTCCATGTCTTTCTGCCGCTTCATCAATGGATTTAATAGTGGTGCAGTTAAATGCTCCCTCTATATCCAGGAATAGCCCTACCGCCAGTTCCCCAGTCGCTTGTGCCTGCTCCAGTTTGTACACCAACCTGTGCAGTGCCGCGTCGACTGACTTACCTGCTTGGTAAGCAAACTGTAACTCGTGGAGGGGCTTCTCTTTCAGTGCCCCGTCCCTTATGTGCCTGTCCATTAGCCTCTCCATTGTCTTCAGAAGAAATGAGGTGAGGCTAATTGGGCGGAATGCACCTGGTTGGTCGTAGTCAGCTCTCCCCGGTTTGGGTATGAACACTACCCTTGTCTTCCGCTATGGTATGGGGATGTATCCGAGGGCACAGCATGCCCTCAGGATCTTCGTCACCGGAAGTAGGATTGTATCTAGGCCCCTCTGTAGAAGTGCCGGAAAGATTCCATCCTCTCCTGCGCTTTTAAAAGGGTCAAACCCTCTGATTGCCCATTTAACTCTGGAGGGAGTAACTATTTTAGCCGCAGTGTCCCAGTCCTTACCTTCCCGTGTAACTCGGGCTGGTGGTGGACCGGTATCATTTGCTTCTAACTTTTTGTAGCCGGGAAAATGTTTCCCCAGCAGTACCTCCAACTCCTCCTCCCAACTGTTGGTATATCCTCCATCAGCTTTTTTGAATGGGCCTTTTGCTGCCCCTGGGTCTTTTGCAAGAATTTTTTGGATTCTTGCAGTCTGTGGGATGGTTTCCACCTCCCCACAGTATTTCTCCCAGGAGCATGTTTTGGCTTTCTGGATTGCCACCTTGTACTCTTTCTGGTATTGCTTGTGGGCATCCCAGTTTCCTGACTTTTTGGCCTTGTTGAAAGCTTGCCTTACTATTTTCCGTAGCTCCTGCAGTCTTCTGCTCCACCACGGTGTTTTGTCCCTGGTACTTGTCTTCAGAGGGCAGCTATTTTCGTATGCCCTTATCATTGAGTCTCTCAGTACTTCTACTGCGTCCTCAATTTCTTCGGGGCAGCCGTATTTAGCTGGGAATCTTGTCATTCCTATATTTAGTTCCTCCGAGTATCTAGTCCAGTCAGTTGCTTTTGGGTTCCTATATGTATCGGTCCCCGTTTTGCTTGTTTCTCCCTCTAGTTTAAATTCTATGTGTCGGTGGTCCGACAGGGATGGTTCGTCCGATACTCTCCATCCTGAGACTCTTAATGTTCCTAGGGTGAGGTCTATCACCTCCTGTCTGTTACTTATAACGAAGGTGGGTTCCCTACCTCTATTAAGAATCTCAAGGTTCACTGTCATCAGGTATTCCAGGAGGTCCTGTCCTCGTTTGTTGATGTCCGTACTCCCCCACACAGTGTGGTGCGAGTTAGCATCTGCTCCGAGTATCAGTTCCCTACCCTTCTCCCTGCAGTCCTGGACGAGTCTCGTTATTTCCCTTGAGGGTGGTGGTTCCACAGAGTCATAGGGCATGTATGCTGATGCCACAACTACTTCCCTGCTTCTTTGGTCCAGCGTGACCTGTAGCTTCACAGCCACTAAGTCCCTACTGCAGTGTTCGGGTAGCAGTGTGCCAGGTATCCCTCTGATGAGAATACAGGCCCTGGGTCTGTCCCCCGACTCGTTATAATAGATTAGACCTTGGTTCATGTTTAGTCCTCTGACCTTCCCCCTATAAGTCCAGGGTTCTTGGATCAGCGCGACGTCCACACTGTCCCGAGTGACTCTACTGCTAAGCACTGCAGTCGCTGCCGGACTGCGGTGCAAGTTTATTTGAATGAACTGTAAGTTTTTAGCCATTACTGCCTAATCCTTAAGTCATTCCTCCTATTTACGCTCCTCGGTGTTAGGAGAGCGCACCGTGAAAGTGGCCTTCCTTATCCCGACATGCGCCGTCATCCCCATCTCCCTCAGCACCTTCACACTTTCCTCGTCCACACTCATGATCAGGCGATACATGTTCTTATCCCTGATCGAGTCGTGGACGATCCATTTTTTTGTGTGTAGCCGGGGAGTCTGGTTCTCCAGCAGTTGTAGCAACCTCTCGGTGCTTACTGCTCCATTTTCGGGGATTACTGCCATAACCTTTACGTACTTTGGCAGTTCCTGCAACCCCACCACCTCCAGGTCGCAGCCCTGCCATTTCCGTATGGTCGGCACCATCTCCCTCAGCCATGTCTCTGACTCCTTGTCGGAGCAGGTCATTTTCAGGACGCCCCTCTGAGTGAAGCATTCGTCGAATCTGGGTTTGAACTGCCCCTTTGGGATGCTCAAAATCAGATCCGCGGCCGCCTCACTCACGAGGGCCTCCTGCTCTTTTGTAAATTCTTCCTCTCTGTTCCTATGTACAACAGCCACTCGAATTTTATTTCCAGCGGCTTCCGCATAGGTAGCAGAGGTGAGAATTCCTCGGGGCTTTTTCCTGGAATTTCCCGGTGAAAGCCCCAAGGGTTTAGGTTCTGGTGAGGTTCTTCTCCTCTTCCCAGCCTTCTTTTCCCCGGGCGTTCCAGGTTGCTCCCGGTTACCTTCTGCGGTCCCCGTTAGCTTCCGGTCTGTCCCTGGTTTGCCTTGCCTGGTTCCGGCCTTCGAGGTCCCTGGTTGTCCCCAGCGGACTTTTACAGTCCCTGGTTGTTCCCGGTTTCCTTCCTGCCGCCCCTGCTTCTCTCTTTTGAGTTTTCTCCTCGCAGCCCTACTGAGTTTCTTACTGATGTGAATTTTTTTCACATCGTCTGACAGGGACTTTACCTTGTCTTCCTCAGCGGTGGTTGTTGGAGTGAGTCTCTTCTTTAAGTCCCCCCCTCTCCGCTGGTTCCCCGAGGGCCCCAGTTGGAGTCGGGGGTTCTTAAAGAAGTTATTTTCCAGGTCCCCTAATGGTCCCTGCATTTCCACGTCTGGATCCCCTGGGGGATCCCGCCGTGTTGCGTCCGTCGGAAGTCCTTCTTTATGGTTCCCAGAGGGCCCCTCAAGGGAAGAGTCCACCAGGGTGGTCCCATCTCTCCTCTCCACTTCCTCTTGGTTCCTCAAAGGCCCCAAGAGGGATGAGTCCACCGAGGCGGCCTCAACTCCTCCTTCCACTCCCCCTAGGTTCCTTAAAGGTCCCTCGTCAGTGTTGTTTTGGTTTTTGTTTTTACAGTCCATATTTGGTCCCACGAGTATCTAGGGAAATAAAAGGTCCACCCCAGCAGAGCCCCGAATGCTGGGGTAAGGTCTGTATACTCCGAGATGCGACCTTGTGTCTCTAATTAAAGCTCAAAATAAACAATGTTAACATTAATCAATCATCACCATTTTGTCAAAAACATAACAATCCTACTTACAATTACGAACTAAACTTAGGTAAAAAATGTACTCATCGCGCGCGAAAACACATTACATCTTGTCAGCTGATACACCGTAGTGCGACTGACGCGACACTCTGCTAACAACATGGCAGCCGGTATGTCTATGCACACAAGCAAAGGCGTGTTTGTGTGCCTTTCAGTTTTTCTGTTATACTAACTGTACGAATGTGCCCCGCGTACGAATGGTGACCACTTTCCCCTACCAACCTATTGGTGATGGAGTTGCTGGTCCTCTCGTCGTGATGGTCGTGGTGCCGGGACCGGTCCACGTCCTGTCTCCGGCCGGCCTCAAGGGGCACCAGCAGATAGACCATCCGGTTGGCAAAGTGGATGGCCTGGCTGTAGATGGTGGACTCTTCGCTCTTTATCAGCTCCTGTTGCTTGTCTAAGAAAAATTGAATAGTATACAGTGAACTGTAAAATTTAAAAATAAAAATATTATTTTAATGATAAACTAATGTTTATAAGACAAGATTTTTTTTATGCATAGCACAAAGGATAACAAATTATTATAAGCAATAATGAGTCGCCTGAAATATCAATACGAATTGAAAATATCAACCGAGTAAAAATAAATGCCGCCGACGGGAATTGAACCCGCACCCTCTGATGTCCCGTCAGACGCTCTGGACCACTGAGCCACGTCAGCTTATTTCCAACCCGCCAAATAATTCAATATGTACTAGTACTTCAATCAACAATTACTGCTTATTACATTTTTCCACCTGTAAACGACCAACTTTATTTTTGTAGGAAAGGCTTTGTTAGTGTTGAATTTCCCACTAGATGGCGTCGAGACATATTATATCTACATTTGTTGGTGAAATATTATTATTTTTTTAATTATAAAGTAATGTTTACAAGAGAAAGTTTTTATGCATAGCACAAAGGATGATGAATTATTAGAAGCAATAATTAGTCATCTGTAATATCAATACAAATTGAAAATATCTCCCGAAAAAATTAACATCCAATCAATCAATTCACCTGTAAACAATTAACTTTATTTTGTAGGAAAGGCTTTGTTAGAGCTAAATTTCCCACTACAGGTGAAAAAATATAATAAGCAGTAATTTTTGATTGAAGTACTAGTACGTATTGAATTATTTGGCTTGTTGGAAATAAGCCGACGTAGCTCAGTGGTATCAGAGCACCTGACCAGACATCAGAAGGCGCGGCTTCAATTCCCATCAGCGGCATTTATTTTTACTCGGGAGATATTTTCAATTTGCATGGATATTAATTTATAATAATTTGTTGAAAATAAAAGTTTATCCATTTAATGGCCAGGTACCGAACCAGTAGTGTAGGAATGAGGCAGTTTTTGGAGTTACATACTTGAGACAAAGTGTTAGTAAAAATGCAATTAGTACATTTTTTTTTTCACATTTTCTCATCGAGTTTGCTGTTTAAAACTTCAACGGTTCTTTCTGGCAATAACAGAGGGCACCACTTCCGTCTACAACAGTCAAAAATGTTCAGGCTTTGAGATCCAATATTATCAGATAAATAAATAAAATAAGAACAAACTTTGAAATTTTCAGCGATATAGGTCGACTACTTTTCGAGTTTTGCAACCACAAACATACTCAGGTAATTTTTTTTATATATTAACCCTTAGCACTAAGTTCCTCCATAGAGGCGGCATGCCAGGTTTGCCATATTACTTGAGTGCCGCCGCTATGGCGGCAAGAAAATAAAGTCTTATTCCTCAATATTTTTAATATATTGTTTTTTTTTTACTTTTCAATAAAATTCAACCAAAATCATATTAGTACAGATAAATAGTAATACAAAGTTTGATTGAGAAACAAGTCATTAAAATCCAATATATCGTTAAAGTAACAGAGTGATTCTGCAGTAAATATATATCGCTAGAGTATACAGGGTGTATCGGCACGTACCCGACAAACTTTAACCAGCTATTCCTTAGCACATTTGGAGTAAAAAAATGTTATGGGCACTTTGCTGTCCGGTAACATTTTTTTTTTAATAAAAAATTTATTATTCATATTTTCACCACATGTCACCAATGTTTTATCTTTTGTCAAAGTTTGGAAACCCATCTGGCAATATTTTGTTTGAGTTTCGTTGAATAATGTACGTACGTACCTACGTTGGCGCGCTTTTACAATCACAACGAAATGGCACGGCACCATTCGTCTCAATTTTAACTATTATTATTTAGTGTGTACGAAAGAGCGAGGACACTTTTTGACACACTTGCTAATAATAGCTGTTGAACACGAGAAACAATGCAAATGACAGTGACGGAGTGTAAATTTTTTATTTATTTTTTGTTTTTAATGGAAAAAAAATGTTACCGGACAGCAAAGCGCCCATAACATTTTTTACTCCAAATGTGCTGAGGAATAGCTGGTTAAAGTTTGTCGGGTACTTGCCGATACACCCTGTATATGTACTCTAGCGATGGGTGGAGTCTGAAAAACTATTAAATAATGTCACTTAAAATTTGACATGGTTACCTATTAATGGCTCATTTAGTAAATACTTAATATATATTCAATTTTGACAACACTTTAATTTTACAGAATAAATTTTTAGCAATTTTAACAGCATTTGGTTCCTTAGAATGGGCAATATGCCTAGCTAGGAACTAATATCGACCTACAACTTATAATAACAATTGTACTTATTTTTAATATACTTATACAGTTATTGCAATATTATTAGCTTGTCATTTTTGTTATATCCTTGTATCTAATGTAATCTAATAAATAAAATAAAATAAATATCTATGAAAGAATTACATGTGTGTAAACTTTTAAATATTGCTGAATGGTATGTTAAGTATTCACGCACATTCTTACGCATAAATTCAAGTGTAAGTCAACGTGTGTACCATCCCGCTTGAATCATATTTGACAGCTGCAACCCAAAATGAACAAAACGAAAAAAAATCATGTGTTGTAATTCTAGATACGGCATTTTGCTGCCGTGACAAGTTGGTGCATGTAGACGCGCTTGGTTCATTTCATTCGCCATTCCATTCATGATTTATTTTTCTTAAAAAATGCATCGATTTGGCGGTATGCACATACCAAAAATCTTTCGAGTGTAAAGGGTTAACTCTTGACAGGCCAAGATGCCAAACAAAACGTCTGTAACCAAGTGGGTCTTCCGACCACCCCATGATTTTTCTGTCTTACGGGCTTTTAAACTATAGAAATCCCAATTATTCAGTCGATTGTTAATGGTAAATTACGTAGTTGCGCAGGAATACGTAAAATACTTAAATGATATGTCAAGTATTTATCAACTGTTGTTACGGCAAAAAGTCCATACTCACACGCGGCTGTATCAACAGTTGAAACAGAAACTTTGACGACCGATATTCCAGCGCTCTTTCATCATAAATGTATTTCTTGCTCGCTTGGACATTCGAGGAACAGACATCTACAAGAATTTCTCAAAAATAAAATTGTATTTGATAAAAAAAGATCGATAATCAAGTGCGCCTCTTGGCGCCTTTTAGTCCTTTAGTTTACATTTTTGTCAACGGATGGCGTTAGTACTAGTATGTCATTCACAACTTTTCATAACTAAAAATGATAAGTGATCATGGTGTCCCACTTGTGTCTATCACCTAAGTACACACACGCCGAGTGAATGGCGGGACCACATTCAAAAGATACGGTACGTCTTTGTATGAAATTTTATGTTTTTGTTTTTATAAACATCTAAGAGTGTTGACACACGAGGATTTGTTATATTGTGGAGAATAATCTGTTCTGTCTATATAGTCCAATAAATCATGCCAGAATGCTATAATTTGACATTTAATTGGGTGCATAGGTATTTGAAAATATGTACCGCGTACGGGTATAGATAAAACGGAGCAAATTAACGCGTTCAAAAGGTTAAGCTAATATAAGGAGGATAGTAATTTTTGGTACTACCTACTCCCCCACTTGGCTGTGGGATAGTTAAGATGATATCACATGATGTTTGTAAAAGCCCATAATAATAAATAAATAAAATGGAATACTTTTAGAAAAGGTGCCTAACAGGGTAGCCAGATAACTCAACACAATGCCAATTCAATTCATCAAAAGTGATGAAACAAAAACTATGTTAAATAGGTTATGTTTACATGTTAGTTTTTTCATTGCCTTTAATGACTTTATATCAGTTTTTAAAGGTGTGTTGAATTGTAATTGTGTTATTGTAACGTTCTATCAAGTAAATACATTGGGAATGCATTGAAAGTGTTAACAGATGACTTCTTTTGATCAATCAACCAACATTTTTTTCCGTGTTCCCCATAATCATGAATATGAAAACATACATTTTGAGATAAGCCATTAATTATTGCACGTGAAGGGATATGTTCCATTAGAAGAATCCATCAACCAGTATTGGAATGTAGCTGCAGATACTAATTACCAACATTAGAACAATATACATATCAACACATAGCATGCAATACGACTAATGTGTTGTGGTTTTTCAACAATCTGTATCATTTCACATTTGCGGTATTACTTGCCAAATTGAATATGTTGTCATACAAAGTGCAGCAAGATGTTTGTTGGAGGCATTGGTAGATTTTCAAATGGAACTTACCTGGATCGATGTTTAGCCACAATCTCATCTGTTCGGCAGCTATTTCCAAAGCGCTCGGCTCCTGGGAGCGCATGAGGCTGTCGGCTAAAGGAGCCTCCGGGGAATCTCTGTAAAAATGTATATAACATATATTATGGATCCATTAACACTTTAACAGCCGTTCAGGAGCCTCATTGGTGACGTTTTTTTCTACTTTAACAGCCGCCCATTTTAAAGAGTGCTTTCTATGGTTCGCCGGCACTTTTCTGCTTTATTGCAAGATTATAGAAAAATAACTATTATAGTCTTAGGCATAATTGAAAAAGATAATTCTGAGATATCGGCTGATATTACATTTCATTTGACTGTAGTGAGCATGTACACATTGAAAGTCAAATAAATTTATATGTAATAAGGTATTTCAATTAACAAGCACGACGTTTTATGTATTTTAATCAATTCATTAATAAGTTTTGAGTACAAAACATAAAAGAAAAATAACAAATTTTTTTTTCAAACGCCATTTTCCATATATCAATATATTTTTGCTCTATTAACAAAAATGTTCTTATTTTTTAATGCTTTTTAATACGTTTAGACTTTTTGTGTGTGGTATTTTTTGAAAAAGGGTTGTTAACATAATCCTCCTCTACACGTGAATCTTTATTATTTTGTAATATGCACTCAAGTGATTTTTGGAAAGTTTGCGAAAACGTGTTGAGCTTTCCATAATATGCCAAATTTATAGAACCTAAAAATATGGGATAGATGGTGAAATCTAGGTGGATTCATTGGCTTTAAACTGCAGTAAACAGTTTCATATGTTTGCATATAAATATTTTGAGGAATGGTATTAATTAAATAATATGGTAAATGTTTATATATGAAACCAATCGCTCAAGTGGATATGTCTGTCATTTTCCTCGACACAAGACGATTACACCTCACCAAAAAATTGAACACGTGCACTCTATGGCCAGTGCACTGACGGTGCGCTGACGAGGCGGTGTGAGCAAGGTTTCGTCGCTTCGCACCCGCATACTTCACATATATGAATTGCCCAACATCCAGCTACACTATGGTTTCCGATAACGCATATCACGAAAAGAACTCAAGATTTTAATATAAACCGTATGAAACTCGACCACGAGTGGTAGCCGTGATTAGCATCTTCTAGAACGAAAACGTCACGATTGACGCTCATGAACGGCTGACAAAGTGCTACAGTAATTAAAAATGTGCGACTGTTAAAGTGTTTTTTTTTTCCATTTGTCCAAACAGCCCTAATGAAAAAACGTTTCCCTCAGGACCTATCATCTTTGGGGATGCTGTGAGGAGGGTATTTTTATGGAAAGGAAGGAGAGGAAGGTCTGGGAAGGAAAAGGTTAAGAGGGGTGGGTAGGAATCTGGGGCTCAATGTGTCCAGGAGTGACGGGTGTATGAATCCATCCCTCCCACTGTGGTACAAAGCGATGGGTCGAGAGAGTCCGGCAGGAGATGATAAAAGGTATCCCTTAACCAGGTTCTCACCTTACGGCCCGCCACGCCCAAAACCTAGACGTACCTCACCCCATAGACCCGGGCAACCCTGCTCAGTCACCATACGTACGTGACCTATGGCACTGGTGTTGGTTATTCAATAAATGGTTCCGGGGGTGGCTGTACCTTGAGAAGTGTTAAGAAAACGGAAAGAAAACTTTTGAAGAATGCTCAAGTAATTGGCATCATGAACTTGATTGAGGAATAGTGCAGAAGACAAAGTGAAGACAATCAATGAAAGAAGCTGTAGCTTTTAAGGCACTGTAACCTTAGGCACTGTATCATCGATGCTGATGAAGCTTACCTTGGACTAGAAGCTTGGAGGGATGTTGTGGATGGCGGGGCGTACAAAGCCTTGATGTCTCTCTGCACATCTTGGTAGAATGCCGCCTCCCAGAATTGCTGGTTCTGCCAAACTGGATGTTCCTGGAACAAATTAGTAGCTTCATCAGTTTAACGATGGCTACCCATAAATAGGTCACTGCCTAAATTTAGGGAAATGATATATTTTTTTTAATTATAAAACCTACAAATATGAGATAAATGATAAAATACAGGTCGATTTCGGCTTTAAACTACAGTAAGCAGTTTATATGTTTCAATATTAATATTTAGAGATACGATTTTTAGAATGAGCGTGGCCGAATCCAAAACTGAGTGCCCAGAAGTACCATCTCTCAAGACATTTATTTTATAAATACCCCAGCGCTCCAGTAGTTAGAAAAGTTACACAAAAATGAGTAGGCATTAGATTACAGAAGCAACAACAACAAAATATAATGATTTATGTTATATTGTGAGAACACAAACAAATGGAAAAAAACATCACTAAATAGGGCGGTCCGTTTGATAGATTCCCCAATCTTAACAAACGGACTGCAATCTTTAGAGCACAGGCGTCAGGTAGGTATGCTGTCCTTGTTCTATCGGTATTACAATGGAAGATGCTCTGAGGAACTAGCGTCATTGGTCCCTTCGGCACCGGTGCGTAGTCGGGACACACGCCAAACGCGCGCCCAACATTTGTACACAGTTGACACTTGTCACATGAGAACGGGTCGCTTCTACGATTCGTTCTTAAGTTCAACAGCTCGGCTGTGGAACGAACTGCCGGCCTCTGTGTTTCCTCCCTCCTACAACATGGGACTCTTCAAGACCCATGTTCACTCCTTCCTCTCCACAAAAAGACCCTCCACACAGCATCCCCAAAGATGACATAGGCCCTGAGGGAAATTATTTTCTTCAGGGCCTCCTGTGTGGAGTAAATATAAAAAAAAAAAAAAAAAGATAGTACACACCTAAAATTGCGTTCCACGCAGATTTGAATGGAAACCAATGTCCAATTAGAACCTTTTGGTTCTAGCCATAGACATATGAATATTAGTAGACCTGCCCTAAGTGATTAAAAGCGTATTATTCCCCACTCCCCATACCGGTTCCATTGGAGCCGGCTGGGCTCGCGTATGGATTCCCGTGAATCTTGAGAATGTGACGTCATCACTCTTGTTCGAACTAGCGTCGAGCTATGGTCGAGGCATTTTATGAAATAACACGGAAAAATAGTGGCTTGTGCTATGAAAACTTGTAAAAATAGATGTGAAAAAGAGAATAAACCCAATTGTCGTATTACATTCCATATGTAAGCATCATTTTAAGCTTATTCACATAGTATAATATGAATCAGTTGTAGAAACATATACTATCACATCGAGATACATCTGGTCGAATGTAGCGATTCTCAAGTGTGCGCATCATTGTTACTGGGAAGTAAATTATGAACACTTATAAAAGTGTCTTAACTAAACACGTAAACAAAATATTCGACTCTGAAAATAGAAGAATTTTTTTTTTGCCGAATTTGGACTTCGCAAATTTGTTCATAACGTGGCGAGTAATTTGCGCTCCCATGTAAAAATGTTTATTCATTCAAAAGCAGATTTTACTTTTAAGAACTAAATGGTGATATTATAATGCGAGATGCCTATATACTGTCAGATTGATTTATTGACGAATCACAGTCAGCTTTACCCCCTTCGTTCTTCAACAGTTGATTTTACCCCTCACCTTTAATTTCTAGTCTATATATTCATATGTCTGTGGTTCTAGCCCATTTAGCATGCGCTGTTTTCCTTACACTGCCTGACATTTTACTATATCACTATTATATTTGATAGAATTGAAAATTTTATAATGTTGATGAAACGAATTTCTGTATTAGAAATTTAAGCAAAGAATGGTCAGGCTTTTGGATTACAAAACACACCCACGTCACATTTCTTGTGTTCTTCTTTATTCTATGTAAAGCATCTTCAGGAATTAATGTACGTAAATCTCCATTATCAAATCATTTTCAGGCATGACAATTTATTTTTTATGTAAATACCGCACATGAGTTCAAACTGTTCATCCAGTAGAACTATGGCATCCCCAATTGGGGTATATTGTGAGGCTGAAGGGAGCAGAGAAGGGAAGAGGATGGGGAAGAGGAAGGCTGGGAAGTACCTGGATATCACGGCCTTCGATTCTGAATGATGGTCTTTCCCCAGGGCAATACTGAGAGTATCTTCCACTCTATAAATATATTCCCATTAATGAATCGGGAAATAAGGTAAATAGAAGAGCACCTAATGTACAGCTCGACTGTAGTGACAAATCCAGTGAATATACAAGTGCCCAAGTCCCTTCAAAAACGCCATAAACAAGTCATTTATTTATTTATTTAACGCCCAGAGGGCTTTTACATGGTTGGTAGTATAATTTTAATTTGACAGATACTTTGAAACATAAAAAAATAAGAATAAAATTACATTTGATAAAAGCTATGCAACAAGTCATACAAACACAAGAAACAAAAACAGAAAATTACAGCTATTTCTAGGTTTACATGATGTGTTTAGGAGTATTGTTGAAATAAATGTTTTAAATGATCCACAAAACTTGCCAAGTTGGTATTGAATATGTCAACATCACCCCAAGTAATGATTTCCCATGGTGTGAAGTCGTTGTGGGCAATGTAGTTACGCTTTTGTGTGCTGCTGTAGAATATTGTATTTTGTCGTGTTGTTACTGTGGGTGTATGTATGTTTATAAGTTGCAGGAGTTCACAACAGTCGAATTTAGAGTTAAGTATTTTGAATAAGAACGTTAAATCGTTTATTTTACGTCTATCTTCTAATGTATGTATTTTTAGAGTATTTAATAAGAAATTGTATTTTAAGTCTTCGACAGGGATATTTAATTTAAAATTTATAAAACGTAGAAATTTTTTTTGTATTCGCTCAATGTTGTTAATGTGAATGAGAATGTGAAGTCGTGATGTAGTCATGATCGGAAGTTCCAGTAGAGCAATAATAAGGGGGTATTTCACTATGTCGGGCTAAATATCTGACTAGCTATCCGTTGGCTGGCTTTAAAGATCAGAATAACTTCGTTATTCAACGGCGACCGTTTCACCATTGTTTCCGAGCTTCCGGATAGATAACACTCGAAATAGTCTGGCAACATCGCAAAATGTTTGCAGTTACTCCATCTACTGCCACGGCTGTCATGCGTCATAGTCCGCACACCGCAAAGTGTGCATTTTTTTGGTTATGTTATGTTGATTATCAGGTCATTTTAGATAGATTCGTGTCGAATTAATACATTGTTTCTTATTTTGAACACAATCAAATAATTCAGGATGGATCATACAAGCATTCAAATTCATTCAAAAAAATTCGACTCACTTCTCCGCTGTCAAACTCGGAATGTTTTGACGCCATCTTTGATTCGAGGAATAGCGCCTAACGTGAGGTTCGAGCACTGATTAGTCAAATCGAACTTTAACCCGAGCGTTAGTGTTATTCAGATATAGCGAAAACGAAAAAATGACTAATCCGCGGATTAGTGCTTAGTCAGAACATAATCAGAGATAGTGAAATACCCCTAAGAGAAGTATTATTATATAATAGACAGGTAGCATATTATCCTGCTGATACAGAACAAATATAAATCCAATACCTGTATGCACATGTAGGCAAATTGTATTACGCCAGTACAAAGGCGCCGGCAAAAAGCGGTGGCAAGGGGGAGTAGGGCGGCTGCCACTCCTTGTTCGTCCATGGCTGAATCGTCCTGGAGGGCGCAGTTCATCAATCTGTAAAGAACAACAAAAATATTATCAACGGGATTTAATTTTTTAAGACTAGAAACTTCCATAAAGCCATGCTATATTATGCGCGCATAATTTGGGCATATATGTATTATATGTTGGGATGACACACTACACTATAATCTTCCTCAGGAGAGGGGGTCAGATCAAATGGAAGACTGTTGCAGAATATCATTTTTTTGCATGGGATCTGTCACTTTGACAGATGACAGCCGCATAATTATGGCGCTTCGTAAATTGTTCTGATCCCCTCACCTGCCATAAGCAGGAGATGGGGTTGCATAATTTTCAAATATAGCCTGGCTAGCAGATTGTAGCGCATATCGTCGCCACACCCACACTTATAACACATCATCTTTTTAGGTGTGACAGGTCTGTAATGGATTGTATGGGGAGCAATATGGAGTTATATAAAACGCTTTGAACTTATGGCATAATCTGTGACCCCCTTAAAGTGGACCTATTTTTAATAATAAAAAAAACTTTTGTGACCAAATCCCTAGAATGCTAAGAAATGCACGGTGGATTTACCAGTAGCTCACCGCACTTGCCACGATTTTATGATATTTTAAACCATAAAAATTTCTCCCAGCGTACTAAAATAAATCTCAAGAATATTTTTGTATTTATTTTTCGGAATAACTTTATTGAGTAAAACCTCAAATTGTAATATTAAATATTGAAGACAATATTAGTGATTTCTAAACGATCCTTTACTGATTTTTCTGTTTCAGATTTTCGTTTAGAAATCACTAATATCGTGTTCAATATTTAATATTTTTGTACTTCATTATAATATTACCTGGGAAAAAATTAGAGAGAATTTTTTTTTCTGAATATAAGTAGCTATCCTGGGGAACTGCACAGGAGAGATATTTATGTACGATTTTCATAAATATATAAACAAAATAAACTATATGAAAACAATTTTAAAATTTCAAAATCTTTTCTCAAATCCGTTTGCGACTAACAAAGATCCGTCTTCAAGTCTCGCTGGTCGAAAAAACCCCTAAACTAAACAACTCAAAAAATAACCTGGCTACCGTGATAGAATTGAGTTATAAATAAAATTATCACCCTGTATATGAATTGTGAATTGGTGTCATTCATGTAAACAAAACATTTTGATTACCATTGTAATTTGAAACTATGTAATTATTTGTCTTGAACTATTATCATACAATCATTGTAATCAATATGTTATTAAACATAAGTCATCAGTGCCCTTGAGGTGATTTCTCATGAAAACGGCGCTATATAAATTAGCCAAATATTATTACAACAAAAAAATTACCTAAATTTGATGCAAACAGCCATAAAAATAGTTGTAAAAATCGTAAATTTTAAATTAAGTACTGTATATTTTGCCATTTTATTTTATCAACTACTAGCTGTACCCCGCCATGTGTTGCCGTGGCTCAGTATGTCTGAACAGATAGAAAAACAATTGCGCATTTTCCTTTCACGTTTCTTCCTGTCACAGGTGACAGCTTTATAGTATAAGTATATAAAAACACATGCATATTTGAATGAAACGTTGTGTCGAAATTTTCGGAAATTTAAATTTATAGATTGAATGCTGTTGAAATGAGATCCCTGAGGCGTATGTGTGGTAAAACCATGTATGATCGTGTGAGGAATGTGGATATCCGCAAAAAGTGCAAGACTGATGTAAGCGTAATGAGTAAGATCAAGAAAGGGACGCTTAGATGGTTTGGGCATGTAGAGCGAATGAGCGAAGAAAGGAGTGTAAGGAGAATATACGATGCAAATGTAAATGGTAGCAGAAGTCTGGGACGCCCGAGGAAGACATGGCATGATCAAGTGAATCAGATACTTGAGTCGGGCCATGTCAAGAGGCAGAACAATAGAAGAGTATGTATGAGACGATGTATGAATGTGAATGAGGCAAGGAGTGTGTGCCAAGACCGAGTTGTTTGGCGGTCCGTCCTCTCTGCCTACCCCTGCGGGGAAACGGCGTGATGGTTAGTTAGTTAGTTAGTTATGATTTTGAAGAAACAAACATTAACATTTTTATTAATATATATAAACTGTAGGAGTAATTCTTAAGGACCTGATCACTGAACGGGTTACAAAATCATTATTTGTAAGTTTATTATCGTAAAGTGCACTTGAAGTGAAATAACCCTAAACTGTGCTAATATAACTGTTAATACAAACAATAAATTTATTTTATTTTATTGATACATGATTTAGAGAGTACATGTGGTTTTTGTGATATTTCACCCTCCATGCTAGGGATGACCCTGTGTTATGGCGGGTGAATTTTACAGTTTGCGGACATAGAATCTATACATTACTATAGTATAAAAAAAAAAGTAAGAAAAATGATGTATAGCTAGTTTGGGTTGCAAGAAGTGGATGGAGAAGTTAGAGAATAATGAGAAGATGAAAATTTTGAGAAATTATTAGTATATAGATCACACTAATTAATTATGTATATACTATACCGCTAAGTTGGGGAATAAGTATATATTATGTTTTGTCTGAAAGGTGAGTAAATTGATAGAGTGTAGAATAATAATATCTTTATTTAGGAAAGTTTACACATTACAACTATACATACATATTATGGTGTACATTGATTTGTAACTTTTATATTTAGGGTTATAAAATTTACAAAAATGAAGAACTATTAATACAAACATAATATTGTGAAGGTAAGAAGAAAATAAAAGTACAGTTGAGGTTTCTCAAATACCGCCTCACTAGGCTAGCCTGTGTTGAGGCAGAATTTTTCGTGTTAGTTCCTAATACCTTTGAACATACCTATACTTGTATTAAGATGTATTCGCTCAATAATGTGGTGACTTCAATAACTGCGAATTTGGGTGAATGCACCCAGAAGGCCCTATTCTTATTTTTGATCCAAATTTTTACATTATCTTTGAAATTTTTTTGTGAATCACATTGTTTTATGCTGTCTGGAAGAATGTTGTAGAGTCTTGTCGCAAAGTATTTAAAGTTTCGTTGACCAAACGTAGTTATCGGTATTTGTAGTAAGTTTTTGTTGTTGCTTCGAGTACATCGTGTATTTGAACTTTTTTCGTAGTAATTATGTATATTTAAGTATAGATGAGTTAGGATAGTTTTTGCATATAGCTGCCGAACATCAAACACATTCATAATATTAAAAATTAAATTCGAGTGAATGAATGGGTATTGTAGTTATAATGTATTCCGTGTGTAAGGATCCATTTCGTAATTTGTTTTTTAAAGGAATGGGGTTGACTCACGGTTTTTAGGTTTTCAGGGATAAGGTTAAAGATTTTAGGAGCTAGGAAGAAAAATTGTAAGAAAAAATTAAACCAGATCTCTCAGCGGTAGGATACCATAATTAGCAACATAGTTCTTTTTAGAAAAACCTTCATTGATCTACTACAATTACCTAAATTACACGATTAATATCTGTTTACTGCCATTTTAGACTAAAACAATTGTTTGCACAATAAATGCACGTGTATCTTGGTACAATGTAGGCTCCTACAATAGGCAGGAAATGGTTTGAACATGGCATGCAAACATGTTGACATGAAACCATGTCCAACGTTTTGAACTGCAACGGTGGTTTCATTCCACCGGAAGTTTCCATTGCGCAATGTTCAATTTTAATACCACAATGGTTAAATGGATTTATTTTTTAATAATTATTGGAATTATTGGCAATGTCGTGGGGGAAAAGCGGCAAATGGTGAGTTTACAAAACAAACAATAGGTTTTAGATAATCTTCGGTAACATGACATAACACTCTTCACGTTTCCTGCATCTATTGGTGTTTTCCACTCCAAATATCTGCATGTGTCTCCTGAGATGGCAGTGTCCCGTTAGTAGTCCTACCAGTTCCCTCAGCTAGTTTCTGTCCATACCGAGTAGTTTGGAGCATATTGGATATGCGGAATTGTTCAACATCACATAGTTCAATGTCCAGTTACATTTGTCACTTGAATCGTTGGTCTGAAATCTATTGGTTAAGGCAAAGTAAAGCTAAATCATGTACTTTGGTTTGAAAATTCAATCATTTACAAATATTTTAAATGCTTTAATTAAATACTGCGAATAGAACACATCTTGGCCGGCCTTCGAAATAACAAGACTTTTCATAAGACCAGTTCTACGAACCCTTTTTGATAATGGTTTTATTGTTTAACGTGGCAAATAAAGTTCTTTAGAAAATGATTGGAAAATATTTTAATATTTGTGCCAGCACTTCAAAAATAAATAAATAAAACATTGCTTTTGTCATTTTTTTGCGTAAATCAAAACATGCGGCTGGTAAACGGGAATTTCAACCTTATCACCATCTACATAAGGAGTGTTATTGTTAGTGGCCCGATTCCGAATATTACAAATTATGTAAAATATTTATTATTTAGGTAGGTCCAGCAGATATAATCATCAAAAATATGCAGCAATGCCCGGACCCACAGATGTACAAATACGAAATCAGCGTGAAGAGGCACAAGGTGAACCGGACTCACGAGGCCATGGATGGCTTCTTTAATTTAGGTGCGCCAATGGACGAAAACATAGGTGTAAGAGAAGTATACTTTCATTTTGTTAAGTAATATAATCATCATCGAGGGGCTACACCCCGGGGTGGGATTTGAACTCATCCTCAAATGTTCTGTCGCCGTTCGCCTCCAGTCCTTCATTCTTCCCGTCCTACCTAATCTTCTTGTCCACCCTGGTATGATTTGAACTCATCCTCAAATGTTCTGTCGCCGTTCGCCTCCAGTCCTTCATTCTTCCCGTCCTACCTAATCCTCTTCCACACTGGTATGATTTGAACTCATCCTCAAATGTTCTGTCGCCGTTCGCCTCCAGTCCTTCATTCTTCCCGTCCTACCTAATCCTCTTCCACAGTGGTATGATTTGAACTCATCCTCAAATGTTCTGTCGCCGTTCGCCTCCAGTCCTTCATTCTTCCCGTCCTACCTAATCCTCTTCCACACTGGTATGATTTGAACTCATCCTCAAATGTTCTGTCGCCGTTCGCCTCCAGTCCTTCATTCTTCCCGTCCTACCTAATCCTCTTCCACAGTGGTATGATTTGAACTCATCCTCAAATGTTCTGTCGCCGTTCGCCTCCAGTCCTTCATTCTTCCCGTCCTACCTAATCCTCTTCCACACTGGTATGATTTGAACTCATCCTCAAATGTTCTGTCGCCGTTCGCCTCCAGTCCTTCATTCTTCCCGTCCTACCTAATCCTCTTCCACACTGGTATGATTTGAACTCATCCTCAAATGTTCTGTCGCCGTTCGCCTCCAGTCCTTCATTCTTCCCGTCCTACCTAATCCTCTTCCACACTGGTATGATTTGAGATTTTCACGGCAAAAAGTATTAAAGAGATTTGTTTTTGGGGTGTTATGCCATGTTGCGCTACCTCCTTTAGCCAAACGTTTCGGACAGCATAGCAGTGTCCATCATCAGGGCAGATGTGATCAAAACAAATCACTCTTCCACACAGTTCATTACCCGCTCCTTGGTCTGCCTCTGGATCGCTTCCACTGGCTTGATCGTAACTTTTGACGTCCTATCATCTAGCATTCTTTCCACAACATCCACCGGTAAAATTGAATTAAACGCAGGTATGTATTCACGGTGTCCGGAAACTCGTAGTACAAGCGGGAAAGTAGTGAAACTACGTAACATAGAGAACACAAATTTAGTTAGTTTTTTCATTTTTTCGGCAACTAAAGCGTTAAAAAAACTTTTTGAGCCGAGTCTACTTTTACTACGACGCTTTAAAAGAAAACCTTAAATAGCTGATATAAACGACAGTTTGGCTTGAAAAATTTATTTAATCGAAAACGAAAAATAAAATATAATTATACCACAAAATTGACTCCAAATGTTATGTAGACTTACCAGCTTCCCGTTTGTACTACGAGTTTCCGAACACCGTGAATACGTACCTAAATTTAATTCAATTTTACCACGGTGGATAGGTTTCAAAGAATAACATGTTTTAAAAAAAACAATGTGTAATACATAATGTCACGTCAGGTAATGCTTCGGTTTTGGCATGTTTTGTACGATATCACTTCCATCATTGAAATTCTGTCTTAAGGCGAAGCTTAATGCCAAATCACTATTTTGATTAATCTTTATACCGAATTGGTGTACATTATGAATACCAAAAATATGCTTTAGATAAATTGAAGGTTTTCCTATCGTTTCACTTGAGTAGAATACAAATGAAAAAATAAATTACTCAATAAAAACTATAAATGTAAAATACTAAAAAAAATTTTTTTTCAATAGAAATGTATGAATGCATAAAGGCAACAACTTTAAAAAAATACAGTATTATAGCTAAGATGATAGATCTGTGACAGTTTCACTTGATGAGCTCTTTTGCTTTCTTTTTAACATTATTTACAAAATAAATTAAAAACAGTTTTGTGCTTGAAATTGAATGTTTCTAGACTCCGTTTGTCAAGCGATTTTAATGCCTAATACCTACAATATAAGGCATATCAAGGATATGAACACTTTTGTCTTGTAGCTTCTTCTTAATTCTTTTTCGATTCTAACTCAATTCTAAGTCTGGATACATATAATATTGTATTGTGCTTTGTGGACCGTGTTATTTCAATACTGTGTAAAAACAGAATTGACTATATATGTGATGGTTCGTTAGTTAGTTAAATATCGATCGATAACAGTTCCAGTTGGTGGCGTAATCTCCTCATTTCTTTTTAAAACAATTTAATGAAACTTTCTAATAATAGGAACTATAATTCTCTGGTCTGGAGTCTCAAAATACTTGACCTGTGCAAAAACAGGCAGTCCGTTTGATAGATTTCCCTATCTTAAAAATGGGCAGTCCGTTTTATAGATTCCCCTATCTTAAAAATAGGCAGTCCGTTTGATAGATTCCCCTATCTTAAAAATAGGCAGTCCGTTTGATAGATTCCCCTATCTTAAAAATAGGCAGTCCGTTTGATAGATTCCCCTATCTTAAAAATAGGCAGTCCGTTTGATAGATTCCCCTATCTTAAAAAAATGAATTGAAATCGTTAGAGCACAGGTCAGGTAATGCTGTCCCTGTTCTAACGGTATTTCAATGGAAGATGCTGCGAGTGTCATATCTACAACTTGTTCTTGAGTTCCAACAGCTCGACTGTGGAACGATTTGCCGGCCTCTGTGTTTCCTCATTTCTACAACATTTTCACTCCTTTCCTCAAAGAGACCTTCCACACAGCATCTCCAAAGATAACATCGGCCCTGGGGAAAATAATTTCCTGTGTTGAGTTAATGCAAAAAAAAACATTGCATGTTTAAAAACAAACCTACATACAGACTAAAACAAAAACTGGTAAATGGCCTTGGCCGTCTTCCATTGTTTTAACTGTGTTATTGTTATCATAAAAATAATATGATTAATTTACTCATGCAATCCCTATTCAAAGAGCCAGTTATACAACTCTAATATATATATTTTAAAAGTATGCTGTGGACGTGTCCATGTGCCTGAAGTAAGCTCAATTTTTCCTTACTTTTGGTTAAATTGATCAAACATTTTAAAATACCAAAATTCTTTCTAGGACAATCAATTTCATTGGCGAGGCGACTTCAGTTTTCTTTTAAATCGATTTAGATTACACTTCTAGGGATTATCTGTTCTGTAGTATAACTCTTTACAGCGGCGGCCGGTCTCTCGGCACAAAAAAGCAATTAACCCAAAAATTGTAAGTCGTCAATACGAGGGTAGTCTAAAAAGTTTCCCACCTCAACATGAAGATGGCAGCACTTGTCAATAAAAGTTGGGAAATTTAAAAATATTTTTTTTAATCATTGTACTGAGTACAAGATCTCACACTGTTAGCTTTTTTTTACATTTATAACTTAACTTCTGTGTTGTATTAGTTGATGTTACACAAGCTCATAAGAGCTATTTATTATTTACTCATTTAGAACTTTATTTCTCATTTAGAACTTTACAACTTGATATATAATTATTATACACCTATCTATAAGCATTTACTGTGTTTCTCATCTATCTCAAGCCAGTTATTTAAGATAGATATTGTATTACATTAACCGGATCTTAATTTGCTTTGTTATTCACTTGTGTTTCTTATACTATAAGTATCATATGTAAAATCCGAAAGGAATAACTAAAAATGTAAATGTTCGTTTGTTAAAAATTTTAAATCTCCATAAGTTCTTCAATGATTGCTTTGAAATTCTGACACAACGTCGCATTCGAATACACATGTGTTTTTATAAACATACATTATATAGATGTCACCTGTGACAGGTAAAACCATGTTTTATTTAAATTGCGCAATATGTTGGATAACCATGCTTTTTTTTAAAAACAGTCTGTTGGAGGTAAAAGCAACATGCGCTATTGTTTCTCCATGGCGGGGTACAACTAGTGATAAAAAAAAAATAAACATTGTTTGCTTTCCCGAAGGAAGTTGTGGTATATCGGACGCTTGTGCGTTATATTCCTGAAAATAACTTAATAACGTAAAAAATAAACAATAAACAATTGGCCGGCGGGCAGCGGGTAGAAAGTGTGGGTAGTTTGAGACAGGCTCATAAGCTCCAACGGCAATGGAAATCCGACCAATGAGAAGCCATAAACGAGCCGCTGACCTTTTTTTATGTGCCGTTGTAGAGTCGCAATTTTAACAAAAAGCAGCTATTTTTAATTTTAAAGTCTCCTTCTCCATTGGGTCTATATATATGTATCTTCGCACCTACCAGCTACCTGCCGCAGCCCCCTTTCTGCTGAGTTCTGAGAATTTTATTGGCCCTTCTCCCTCATTGACTGAAGTATCACGCATCGACTAGACTCCGGCGGGAACCACGAGGCTTGCAAAGACCTTTACATACTTAACCGCCTTTTTAGAGGATCTTTCTATCTTTCACTTATTTGCATTTTGCACAAAAGTCGTGTATGTACCAGAAACGTCCTTTTCAGGACGAAAGTCAATTAATTTGCATTTTACAAAGTCGTTTGCGGCGTGTAACTAACCCCTATTTTACAGTCTGTGTACATACGACATTTAGTCGGGTACATGTGGGATTGCACTAATCTCCCCACATTCCGGGATAAAGAAATTACTATTATTATAACTTTTTTTTTTTAATGTTCATTACAGATTTATATAACTATCGACAAGAAAGATGATGGAGCCGATACGTACAAGCCAAACGCCTATGAATTTAAAGATGACAACGCCTGTCTTTTCCTCTTTAAATGGGTTGGAAAAGGTTTCTTGGAAATTCTTGAAATGTTTGATCAACCCAAAATGTGCCCATTGAATGCTGTGAGTATTTTATTATAAATAATTTCAGTCTAACACCAATAGTTTTACTAATGGCTCTTACCTCTAATCTTCTTTAGAATTTGGATGCGGGTTGTCGGGCGCATTCTGAATTTGAGGCGGTTTTGGGTACCGCCGCCCCGGGATCTATTTATTGAATAACCAACACCATAGGTCGACCCAATTGGTTCGCGAGGTGTGTTCAGGATGCGCCTGCCCACCACCTGCGTGGGTGCCAGATCGGGAGAGGCCGGTTTGGGTAGACCCTTAGACTTCTCCAATCGGTCTCTCGACCCATCGCCTTGCGCCCCATTGGGAGGGATACATTCATAAGTCCGTCACTCCTGGACATACTGGTCCCTAAATTCCTACCCAACCCTCATACCTTACACTTTCCAAGAATAATAATAATAATAATAATTGGATAATTTGTAGAGCGCCATTTTTGTGAAAAATCACCTCAAGGGCGCTGTACAATTTATTTCCTAGGATCTACATTTGTTATTTAGAGAAGATACCAAAACATACTTACCTGGCAAGTCACTTCCGACAAACACACTTATATTAAAAAGTTTATGCTTATAAAAGATAAAACTGCACGCAGAGGACACTATATCAAAAAACACTGGTCATCGCATGACCTTAAGAACTTTCTCTTCTTCCTTTCCTTAACCGTTCAAGTGATTTTCGGCATATAATGCCGGGTTTGCAAAACGTCTTGAGTGATCGCACGCCATAATATGCCATTTTTGAAACCCAGAATTCACGCATTTACGATGTTTTAAATGAGGGTGAGAAATTTTCAACTCGAACGCCTATCACTCACACTCATAATCCAGTTAACGAAGCGAGCACTCGATTGGTTAAAAAAATCCCCCCACACAGCATCACGAAAGATGGTCTAGGCCCCGAGGGAAATTATTTTCCTCAGGGCCTCCTGCGTGGGGTTGATATAAAATATTTAAAAAAAAAATAAAAACAATGAGTAAGTGAAGTCAAACAAAAAATGTATTTTTGCAACAAACATGAATAATTGTATGCATATATAAATGTACAATGTACATACTTTCTTCTATATTTTAAGCTTTGATTTATTTACAATATCAGGTGTTATTATTTGGATTTGATGTTAATCATTGTATTAGTATTTTCATTATTTTTTAAAAAATAGTTATCACACTTACATACATAAATTGTCAATTTTCCTCTTAAAAGCCCGATACGGAATGAATGAATAATAAATAAATAACTTGCAAAAAGTGAATTTTAATAAAATAATTAAATTAACGCCAACTATGAACACATACATTATAACGAACGTGGCGTTTAACCTTAAGGACATTTCCATTCATATGATGTTTATGTCTACACTGCCAACATGGATTTCTGCCTTGTATAGTACTAATAAACTGTTCTATTAAAATACATGATTACGCCGCTAGCGATTAGTTAATCTTATCTGGCGCCGCACTCGGATCGCTAGTTTAATGTAAACAGAAGCGATTTTACAGGTTTATTTTCATCACAAGATCACCGCAAGTTGTCTCTAAAGTTTCAATGTACCTGCATTTTTAATATGAACATATAAACATGTGGAGAGATCAGACATTTGGCTTCACCCAACATTTTTAATGTGAACTTATGAACATGTGGAGAGATCAGACATTTGGCTTCACCCAACATTTTTAATATGAACATATGAACATGTGGAGAGATTAGACATTTGGCTTCACCCAACATTTTTAATATGAACATATGATAATATGATTTGTGGATCATTTAAAACATTTATTTCAACAATACTCCTAAACACATCATGTAAACCTACGAATAGCTGTAATTTTCTGTTTTTGTTTCTTGTGTTTGTATGTCTTGTTGCATAGCTTTTATCAAATGTAATTTTATTCTTATTTTTTATGTTTCAAAATATCTGTCAAATTAAAATTATACTACCAACCATGTAAAAGCCCTCTGGGCGTAAATAAATAAATAAAATAAAATAAATAAAATGAACATGTGGAGAGATCAGACATTTGGCTTCACCCAACACTTTTAATATGAACTAATGAACATTTGGAGAGATCAGACATTTGGCTTCACCCAACATTTTTAATATGAACATATGAACATGTGGAGAGATCAGACATTTGGCTTTACCCAACATTTTTAATATGAACTTATGAACATGTGGAGAGATCAGATATTTGGCTTCACCCAACATTTTTTAATCCGGATTTAAATGTTACCATCCTGTGTGGATCTGATTTATTTTTTCAACTACATACGTTAGTCAACGTTAGTGATAAATTTGTGATGAATTTCAGGGACATTATACCCTCACAAACTTCCTGATCGACTCCAGAACACTCCCTCAGACTCTCCCCTATGGCTATTTCCGTGCTGACTTATTTCTTGTGGAAGAGGGAGAAAGGGTCGCATGCCTCAGGGCCTTTTTTACAATAAAGCCTAAGGAGTTCTTAGGATAGTGCAAACGGAGGTACCAACAAGAAGAAGAAAACGGCAAGGATAAGGATGTCCAGAGAAGAATCAGGATGACAAAATAAATTTTTTAGATTTTTTCAATAAATTAAAGAAATAAAATATCCTTAATGTAAATTGTGCAATATTAAAAATATAAATACAAGAATACTGTAAATAATGTATTGTACTTACTCACTTAACTGTTGTTGATTACAAGGGAATCTGTACTTACTTGACCAAGTCTGATGTTGTTAATTATTTATTTATTTATTTTGTAAGAAACAAACAGCTTTTATATAATATACAATGATAGATATAAATATACAAGTTAACTGAAGTCAAGCCACAGAAGTTTCTTATGTTAAAGTGCATTAGAAATGAAGTTTTAGTATCTTAAAATTAATTTGGTGTTAAAGGAAGGGGAGAGGAAGGGGAAAATAGGAAGAGGATAGGAGATGCTGCCGATACATTCCATACTCTCATGTTAATAATCGATTGTACGCATTACTTCATATCGATATTTCTTTAGGTTATTATCAAAAATGTCAATGCTGTAAAATTTTGTATTATATTGTGAACATATACGAGGAATTGGGGAATTTTTTCGAATTAGTTTGTTCTACATGAGGGTAGATAAAATAAATCAGATTGTCGGGTTGATCTAGACGGAATATGAAGATTTATTATGAAGGAATCAGCACTTACTTGATGACCAAGTCTGTTGTTGCTTACGAAGGAATCAGTACTTGTTTCAAGATCAAGTCTGTTGTTGATTACAAGGGAATATGTACTTACTTGACCAAGTCTGTTGTTAATTATGAAGGAATCAGCACCTACTTGATGACCAAGTCTGTTGTTGTTTACGAAGGAATCAGGACATGTTTCAAGATCAATTCTGTTGTTAATTACAAGGAAATCTGTACTTATTTGATGACCAAGTCTGTTGTTGATTACAAGGGAATCTGTACTTATTTGATGACCATGTCTGTTGTTGAATATGAAGGTGTCTGTACTTACTTGATGACCAGGTCAAACTGCTGGTGCTGCAGTACGGCCTTATTGCCCAGCACCCGGTTGGCAAGTTCGTCGCACAGGGCCCTGCGGGCTGAGGGGGCCCTCAGGGCTCTAAGGGCGGCAGGGTAGGTCTTACGCGCGTCAGCGATCTTGTTCTCAAATATGCAGGCCACACAGTTTCTTAACACCTGGAAAATTCAAGTATTATTTGGATATATGTATTATAAAAATGGAGCCATGGGTAAGCCTGTATGAAAAAATTAAAACAAGCAAACATGAAAGGATTGACATATAAAAACTACAGACAGCACTGTGAGAGAATTAATACAAGTCAAAATAAATTAATTCACATAGGTCAACATGAAATAATTTACATATAAAAAAAGTGAAGGGGAAATTTTTTTGAAGATTTCATAAATACAAAACACAAGAAATAACAACTAACATGTATTTTAGAAACACTAAATCTCAGGGTAAAAAACGGTAACCAGATAAATCATCACAATGATAATTCATCACATTTTTTAAAAGTTATACACGGTGTCCGGAAACTCGTAGTACAAGCGGGAAACTGGAGAATCTACACCACATGGGGAACCCAAAAAAACATAAAGTTTTTTGATTTGAGCATTTTCAAAAAAAAAAAAAAAACAAAAAAAAAATTTTTTCGGCTATTTTAGGGTTAAAGTTTTTTCTGGTGTTTAGGGTTGAATAACAGATGTTTTAACCCTGCAGAGCAGAAATATTTTATGATTACACCGGGTTAAATGAAGGGTGATTTCAAAATAATGCTTCAAATCCGAGTTTCTTCATTTGTTTTACCATCAAATAGTTTTATTTAGTTGGGTACTTTGATCTTCAGTAATAATTTATAAGAATTTGATTAAAAAAAAAAAAAAAAAAAAATCAACTTCAAACTCGATTTACTCGATAACGAAAGCTAAAATAAAAAAAAAAATACTACATAGGTTAGGTTAGGTTACGTTAAAAAAAATAATTTTTTCATCGTTTCTAATGACTTTTATATCACTTTTTAAAAGTGTGTTGAATTGTCACTGTGTTGAGTTATCATCTAGGGTGCCCGGGTTACTTTATCCCAGTGACTTTGTGGTCACTGATAATCCTGATATATTTTTCTGAGGACCCGGTTATTTTTGGAAACGGTTCCTGTTAGAATTTTTATAATGCGAATCTTTGGAATAGACGCCCATTTCAGATTTTCAGATACGAACCATCTCTACTAAAAAAATATCTCATTTATTTACCTCAAGTCTCCTGGCAGAATTGGGAAGAGCCAGAGAGCACAAGGAGTCCATATTGGAATTTGGTGCCGGTCCTGACGGCACTATCCGGGGCTGGGCAGGACGCATGGATGATAATCTGAAACAATACAGATGATAAATAAATATATATTTTTAACTAAGGCTCATTTAGCACCAAATTAAGGAACCTATGAATTGAATAATTCACCGAATTTAAGTTAATTTTCAAGTTCCGTTATTATTTAAGTTTAGTGAACAGAACTTGAATATAACTTTCACAATTTTTTTACACTAAAATTTGATGAATTGTTCAAATTCTGTAAAACAACCCATCCTTAGTCACTTCCAGTCAAGTCATATCTAGTCAAATCACATCAGTCAATAGGTTTTGCGTTGAATATGTCATGTCTCATCCTATGAAAAATGCAGGAAAATTAAAAAAAAAAAAGCTGCATTTTTTAAAATATAAATGGTGTCTTACCACTTTCACTGAACAATAAATGTTTATAATAATAACCAAATGGAAATATCCAATCATATTTCTGTGCTCTTGGTATTTTGTACTTGTTGGCAAGTTGTATTACATATGTATATATGTAACTATTTGAGTATTGTTAGGAAGTAAGAGCTTCATAGATGCACGCACAGATGGCAGTGCATAGAGCTTGCGTGGAAGTCCGTAAGATGGAGCCAGTGGCCAGTAGTCGCCAGGGCCAGTGGGAAGGCTCTCAGAGAATCTCACTGTGGCAGATTCCAATTAGCCAGCTTCTAGTTAGGTCGACTATCGAGTCACCATTATATTACGCGGTGTAATAATAAATCCCTGATTATTCTAAAAGAACCAATTATTATAAACTCCTTCCACGACGAGTTGGAGAACTGTTTGTGCGAACACAACAAGTATGTATAATTGTGACATTAACGCCATTTCGCAAATTAAAACCAATTACCCTATGACATTTCTGTGCTTCCCGTAATTTGTTCCTTTCGACAGGTATACGTTTTGACATTCATTTTATCCATTAAAAAAATACCTAGCGCAGAATCGTAAAAAATCAAGGGATACTATTCAAAATTAAAGGCAATCAATATTATTATAGGTACCTACCTAATACACTGAAGTTTTCAAGCAATCAGTTCCAATTTTGAAACCGACACTACTTAAATTCAAAGGAAATCTGAGTTATAGAGTTATAGATACACAATTGAAATCAGTATTTTTGATTACTTTAGCAGGCTAACAGTCCAGATGTAAAAATTTTATGAGACGAGTCTGAATTGATTCGAGCCGAATCCAGAAGCTATCGGATGCCAATGGACTGGCTTAGATTGACTTGGTGCAAAATGTTTCTGAAGCAATTAGAAAAGTAACAGAAATGCTTAATTTTTCCAGGTAACTTAAAGATTAGCTCGGTACTTACTTGGCAGCTAGGTTATTTTTAGCCAGCCCTTCCTCAATGATGGCTTGGATCCTCTTTCCATCCAGCCGCGGTAAAGGGGGCTGATGAATCCTCGCTGAGACTCCTTCTGGTGGACGCAGCACCCTCTGCTGGTAGCCCTGCAAACCAAACAGGAATATATCTTTAGCATACCATTAATGCCTCAAGTATGAAAAAAATTTGAAAGATAAAAATACAAAATTTAACCACTCAGAACATTAGAACGCCAAAAGACGTAAATATGATAATAGCAGTCAAGACATTAGAACGTCTTTTCACGTAAACGCGCGAGATTTTACAAAAATCGATTTATTTCCATCACTAGTATACGGATTGCCATGATTTAAAAAACAGAGTATCGATAATGAATAACGCTACGCGTCTGTATTCAAGAATATCTATGGAACGTAGAGTTGCATTATCTAAGCCGATTGAATCTGTCATCTTGTTCGTTCATAATTTATTGCGTTTCTAAATAATTTATTAAAAATATTTTAGTTTGAACGGTTAATATTTTGAGGTGACTAATAGTTTTTAATTATATTTCTTCAATATATAAAGTGTTATTTCTTTATGATACTCAGAAAAAAGTACATTTTTCAAAGCTTTGAAATAATTGTAAGCAATTTTTACATATTTCTGACGTTTTCATAAAATGTATATTTAGAAACGCAAATATTTACGTATTACAACACAATGCGATAGTGGATTTCATAATCTTTCCAAAACATTTTTTAGAATGAGGCTACATTTCCCAAAACGTGAGTTATGAAGCTTTTAGCAAAACTCGTAAATAACACAAAAATTATCACGTTTTGACAGTTCTCAAAGGAACACATATTAGATAAAAGTCTTTGTCTGAGAGGTTAATAGACAGACAATTTCCAGGTTATAAATAACCTGACAATATCTGAATTACAAGTGAAAAAAATTGCCTGTGCAGTGACGGAAGACTAGAAGAGAACTATACCCACGATGACTGGGTGGGAACCCGACACATTTGTCCACTTAGCTGCTAACCTGTTATGATTTTAAAATTTTACATAAACATCATATTATTTTTTTAATGATAAACTAATTTTTATAATAATTCGTTATCCTTTGTGCTATGCATAAAAACCTTGTCTTATAAACATGAGTTTATAATTAAAAAAATAATAATATTTGTCAAGTCAAAATATTTCACCAACAAATGTAGATATGATATATCTCGACGCCATCTAGTGGGAAATTCAGCACTAACAAAGCCTTTCCTACAAAAATAAATTTGGTTGTTTACAGGTGAAAAAAAATATAAGAAGCAGTAATTGTCGATTGAAGTACTTGTACATATTGAATTATTTGGCAGGTTGGGAATATGCCGACGTAGCTCAGTGGTACAGAGCACCAATTCAAGTGGGTTCAATTCCCGTCGGCGGCATTTATTTTTACTCTGGAGATATTTTCAATTTGTATGGATATTTCAGGCGAGTAATTAATGCTTATAATATTTTGTTTTAAACATCCCAAATAAGAAATGGTAAAACAGGTAGTTACGGCTATCGCTCTCTTGGTAAATCAAAATTAGAGATATCTACTGAGAATGTGTTGTATTATTTTAATGAGAATGCTAACCTTGTAATGACACTCGTAGCTTCAAACGTTTTTTACCACCTTCAAAATTAACTCTATGCACGCGGCCGTATCGACTGTTGTTACGGCAAAAAGTCCATAATCACACGCGGCTGTATCAACAGTTGATACGGAAACTTTGAATGCCGATATTCCAGCGGTCTTTTGACATAAATTTATTTCCCGCTCGCTTGAACATTCGTAGAACTATCACAATGCTGACATCTACAAGAATTTCTCGAAAATAAAATTGTATTTCATTAAAAAACATCGATAATCAAGTGAGCCTCTTTGTGCCTTCGAGTGCTATAGTTTACAATTTTGTCAACGGATGGCGTTAGTTCAATTTTGTTATTATATTAAGTGACATAAAATTTAAGTGTCCAGTTTTAGAAAAAGTTTTCATACCAAAAAATGATGAGTGCTCATGGTGTCCCACTTGTGTCTATCACCTAAGTACACACACGCCGAGTGAATGGCGGGACCACATTCAAAAGATACGGTACGTCTTTGAATGAAATTTTATGATTTTGTTTTTATAAACATCTAAGAGTGTTGACACACGAGGATTTGTTACCATATTGTGGAGAATAATCTGTTCTGTCTATATAGTGCAATAAATCATGCCAGAATGCTATAATTTGACATTTAATTGCGTGCATAGGTATTTGAAAATATGTACCGCGTACGGGTATAGATAAAACGGAGCAAATTAACGCGTTCAAAAGGTTAAACAGATACTGTTGTAAGACTTTTACCTGTGCATTTGGATTTTCATTCATATACAGCTGTTTGGCCAACTCTTGTATGTGTAGCAACTCCAGCTCTGGGTCCTGCGCTTCCATCTTCAATTGTTCCGGCATATTACTGGAAGAAACAGATAACTTATTGCGAGATAGGTGGCATTAAATTCCTAGACCTGGACGTTTATTAAGGCAATGTATCTTGATGTGTAACATTCGGAATTGTGTGAAATCACGCACTTCTTACGCAGATGGTGATAAGGTTGAAATTCCCACTTAACACATGCCGCATGTTTCGATTTATGCAAAAAAAAAATCATTAAAAAAAGAACAGGCACAAATATTAAAATGTTTTCCAATCGTAGTCTAAAGAACTTCAATTGCCACATTATACAATAAAACTTTATCCGAAAAGTGGTTTGTAAGTAACAGATTTGGTACTTCAAAGCATTTTTTCCAGGCCTGATACTTTCTAGACTTATTGATACATATTGCACTATTTTGCACCATTTTAATAATATATCTATATATTTAAATAAAAATGTAAATGTTCGTTTGTTCAAAATCTTAAATCTCCGAAAATTCTTCACCGATTGCTTTGAAATTTTGACACTACATTGCATTAGAATATGCATGTGTTTTTATATAGATGTTACCTGTGAAAGGTAATAACATGCTTTTTTATTTTAAACAGTACCATCTGTTGTACGTAAAAGCAACACGAGTGATTGTTTCTCTATCTGCACAGGCAGACTGAGACACAGCAATGCTTGGTGGGGTACAGATAGTTACAAATATACATTTAAAAACCAAAAAATTAGATAATATGGCAAACTGCAGGTGTATTTAAAATATTAGAAGGTTTACGTAATATACGATAATATATTATTGAAACATGAGATAATGCATTTCGAGTTACCTGTAAAGTTCATCCCAGACATCGCACACCCTCCAGGGTGGCCCCCTTTCCGCTACGAAGGCGTTGAAGAACATGCAGTCCAGTAATCGCGCCGTGAACTGACAGCCACTCAGTTCGCGCGCGCCCAGGAATGCCGCTCGGTGGAATGTTATGACGGGCGAGGGGTTGATGCGGATTATCGTCAGGCAGTTTCTGGAATAATAAATCATTCGTTAGTACACTTAACCCCTCAGGTTAATTTGTTCGCTCTTAAGAAAAGTTCACATGGTCTCATAGAAATCTTTACGTCTCCCTTATTGCCATGGTTAGAAATATGATCTAAACGGTGTAAGAAAGAAAAAAACAAGACGCTTTATATTCAAATCTAGACGTTAACCACAGATGAATTAAAATGCACACCTCTATGAAATCGAAGATTCCGACCGCAAGTTGAAAACAAATTATGAAGCTTTGTGAATTTTGTATGTATTATTTTTGTATGACATGAAAAAAAAGTGAGATGACAAAAATGTTTATAATACATTTGTCTAATAAAATATGCATTTTGTCATCATCACTAATTTTAATTCAGGGTTTGGACGAAGTGTATTTTATCACCTTTCAAAAACAGTTTTTAGTTTTCGGTTATGTTCAGAATTATTCCATTTAATTGGATTTTATTGCAAAGTGGAAATATTCCGACGCTTCGACAGAATATGCCAGAGACTTGAGGGGTTAATTCTGTTTTTACAAAGGGACTATGATCAACAGAATACAGTACGTAATGCATAAGAAAATGAAGATAGGTACTAATGTATGAAAATTACTCCATGATGTCGAAATGCGGTTATGTTATTAATTTCTAGTTTTTGAGCCCGGTGCAAAAAGTGCCTACCTACTCTTCAAAAAAACTGAAAAACACATTGTTGCAGCCAAGCGTTTAGGAATAGCTGCATTTGTAAATACTAATTAATTCGAATTTAACTTTTGTTTTGGGAATTAATGTAATAACAATTCAGTAATTTATTTATTTGTAAGAAACAAACAGCTTTTATATAATATACAGTGATAGATATAAATATACAAGTTAACTGAAGTCAAGCCACAGAAGTTTCATATGCTAAAGTTCATTGGAAATGACGTTTTAATATCTTAAAATTAATTTGGTGTTAAAGGAAGGGGAGAGAAAGAGAAAAATAGGAAGAGGATAGGAGATCTTCCCGATACATTCCATACTCTCATATTAATAATCGATCGTACGCATTACTTCATATCGATATTTCTTTAGGTTATTACCTGGCTATTAGGTTATATGCTGGCGTCCCACAGGGATCGGTTCTGTCTTCGACTTTGTTTTTGTTGCACATCAATGACCTTTTGACATGTGCACCGATTCATTGTTACGCGGATGACAGTACAGTTCATGATAGCTTTTTGTTTGACAAGCCCCCAAAGGGCACACAAACTCCAACGGCTCGGAGGGCTTTGAAGCAGAGAATGGACGGTTATCTCGAGAGTATTTCCTCCTGGGGTAAAAATAATCTCGTCGAATTTAATGTTTCAAAGACCCAATCCTGTCTGATTACGTCTAAAAGGGATCCAAATGATAATCTAGTCTCCTTCAACGGAAGAAATCTTCCGAACAGGCCTTCCATTGATATGCTTGGTGTAACTATAAGTGACCAGCTCAGGTACGGGGGCTCCATCGAAGCCAGAGTAAAGTTGGCCTCTCAGAAGCTGGGCGTGCTGTACAGGGCCCGCAGATACTTTAATAGTACACAACTGCTGACCCTGTACAAATCGCAAGTGTGCCCTACTGTCGAATTTGGCAGCCATCTCTGGTACGGAGCCCCTAAATACCTGAAAAAAACCCTTGACTCTGTGCAAAAACGGGCGGTCCGTTTGATAGATTCCCCAATCTTAACAAACGGACTGCAATCTTTAGAGCACAGGCGTCAGGTAGGTATGCTGTCCTTGTTCTATCGGTATTACAATGGAAGATGCTCTGAGGAACTAGCGTCATTGATCCCTTCGGCACCGGTGCGTAGTCGGGATACACGCCAAACGCGCGCCCAACATTTGTACACGGTTGACATTTGTCACATGAGAACGGGTCGCTTCTACGATTTGTTCTTAAGTTCAACAGCTCGGCTGTGGAACGAACTGCCGGCCTCTGTGTTTCCTCCCTCCTACAACATGGGACTCTTCAAGACCCATGTTCACTCCTTCCTCTCCACAAAAAGACCCTCCACACAGCATCCCCAAAGATGACATAGGCCCTGAGGGAAATTATTTTCTTCAGGGCCTCCTGTGTGGAGTTAATATATATAAAAAAAAAATTACCAAACATGTCAATGCTGTAAAATTTTGTATTATATTGTGCACATATACGAGGAATTGGGGAATTTTTTCGAATGTTTGTTCTACAAGAGGGTAGATAAAATAAATCAGATTGTCGGGTTGATCTAGACGGAATATGAAGATTTATTAAATTGGTAAGTTCTGGTGAGTCCAGACCATTATTTAGGATTTTAAACAATAAGATTTGATCAAAAATTAGACGTCGTGTTTGGAGGGAGTTAAAATTATGAAATTTAATGGAGCAGTTAAACTAAATTTTAAATTTTTATACAAAAAATTGTTTATTGTAGGTTGATTTTTCATTTAAACACATACTCGTGTGTGAAATATGTATCTTTTTTTAGAATATGATAGATTTTTTATTTTCTATATTCCCGAACCTTAAAAAATGACAGATAAGAGGCTTTCTTGGCCTAGGATTCACCTGTATCCCTGCATCAGCTGAGCAAACAGCCGCATAAACACGGCTCGTATGTGCTTGTCCAGCAGGGCGGGATCTTGGGGCGCGGGGCCCTGGCCCTGCGGGGGCGGGAAGGCCCTGTCGGCGGCGGCCAGCGCGGGCTGCATGCAGGCGCGCAGGGCCGACAGGGCGCGCTCCAGGAGGGGCTCGCAGGGACGGGGCAGGGTCACACCGCTCGGCACCATGAGCGCACCACCGTCCAGGTCGGCAACCAACACGTCCATCTGGAAATTAAATTGTGTTTGTCAGTTAAAAGAAAAAGAACACAATAAATTGAGTGTACATGTTAAATTTCTATTATACAACAATCGAAGATTAGTTTGCTAAAACACAAGAGATCTTCATTTTCTTTGATAATATTCATATCGGGTAGAGAAAAAATACTACAAATAAAACTTCTTTTTTTTCTTCTAATTGTTAATGTTATTGGTGATAAGCCCTGATTGACTCCTGTTTTAACTCAAACGTCTGGCATTTTATCTGTCTGTAAATTTGTTTGTAATTTTCGCTGACAGTTTCGAAATCTGCTACATCCACTTTATTATTCACTTTAACTAGGTGGCTAACTTTGACTAGATAGTTGACGGATTTGCATTTTCTAAAATCTGCTGCATCCACTATATTATTCAAGCAAACCTTACTTTGATTACATGGCTATTTGACAAGGCTTAACTTTGACTAAACTTTTCAATATTATGGTACCTACCTGCCAGAAGAAAGTTTGAATAAAGAATTGCCATTGATATTTTGACATGTCTTTGAACAAGCTGTATAATTTTTTATTTTCGAAATAAATAAAAATGTTTACAAAAAATATTATATGGTTTATAATTAAGTACCTACTTACAAATCATATGATTTCAGAGGAAGTATTTTATTTTATTGATTAAATAAGAGAAAATTGCCTAATAATTGTCTCTCATATACCAAAAAGAACTATTCGATCCAAAAGTCTATTTAATTATAACAATAATATGACCACTGAGTCATTTAGATATTGTACCTAGATTGCATGCAGTTAATACTTTTCGCAGAAATATTATGTGTTCTATTGCGTAAAATGTAGATACAAGAAGGCTATAATAGCATACCACTTCAATAAATACTAAAGCAACAACTTTGGTTTAACAGTAATCAATATTAAACAGTTAGGCTCTAAATTCACATGGCAGGAAAACCCTTGAACAGGACAGAGTTAAATTTCCTTAGCAAAGGACAGGGTAAAGTGTGTGCTCCTTTAATAAATCTGTTTATGTGAACTTATTATTTGTTCCATTCCTACTACTGGATCACTATTATATTATGTATCTGTCATCACTTAAAAATTCATTTGGCCGTGTATAATAGATAACTCCAAACTACCAAAATCTCACTAGTGCCCCTTCGATTTTGCATCTTATGCACCTTAGGTAATAATATTAAGAATTCTTGAAGTCTGACAAAAATTTGTGGTAGATGAGTTCTAATCTTATGTCGAAAGATTAAAAATGAATGAATGAGGCTTATAGAAATAAACAATGACAATTTCATGTCGAATTCAAAACAAAAATGACAACTGTCAATTTTTACATAGCAGATAATAAAGCTTGCAAAGAAATAAAAATTACCAATATCCCAGAACATCTCAATGTTTAAAGTTTGTATTAAATTAAAAAGTAAACACCAACAGAAAGAGAATAGCATTCTGTGAACAGGGAGATCCACTCACCAAACACTCCCCGGAACATCGGCATGCATTGATTATTTATAGATTTTAAAAACACCGTCGCGGTTAATAAAGAGTATTGTACTCTGAGAAAAAGGGAAATCCACTCACCTAACATTTCCCAGAACAATGGCATGCATTGAATAAGGATTTGAAAAAGGAACTCCGTCATTAATAAAGAGTAATGCACTCCGAGAAAAGGTGAAAATTGAAATACATTGAATAAATATTTAAAAAAGGAACACCGACATTAATAAAGAGTATCGTACTCCGAGAAAATGGAAATTAACTCACTAAATACTTAGCAGAACATTCAAATGCATTATATAAATCTTTAAAAAAGGAACACCGTCATTAAGTCAATCAAGGAAAGGATCACACAAAGGTAATCCACTCACAAAAAGCTTAAAGGCCTTGTACACCTCCCTGCAATCGGAGGCAATATCGGGGCAGTGGTGGGGAGCACCCTAGATACCACCACTTTCCCAACGGCATTATAAAAAAAAAAAAAATATGGTTTCCTCCTTCACCGCACACGTCAAGTATACAAGGTTACAAACTTGTATCATCGCATACCCAGGACAGCTAAACCGCTGTCGCCGGGCAGTCCCATTGAGAATGCACCCAGCGGTCAGCCAGACCGCAAGTGAGACCTGGTTTGGCCATCGACGAACTGTAGTTGAAAAGAGGGGGAAAATGCCTGAAGACACTGAGGAAAGAGTGAGCATCGGGCAGGGTGGAAGGGCACCGAGTCCGCGTGGTCGCACCTCAGGCCAGTTGGCGATGGGGGAGGCGCAGGCGGGTCGCGGGACAGCTTTCGCGGGGGATTCATCACCTGGGTTAATACAGGACGGGTCAATCCCACCCCCTAAACGGGGTGATGAACAATACAGAACATTTCGGAGTTTAGTTCTAGCCTAACTAAAGGATAAGTTAATTAATCCTTGATCAAATCGGCCCGAAATCTCCGGTTAAAAATGGGACCGATATCAGGTTGGCTAGCGTTGAGACACACAGTGTGCTATTGTGCCTAGTATCGCCATCTTGATCGACGAGCGCTTCGCTGCACGATCTGTTTCACACTGCAGCAGGGACATTTCACCACCACTCTCCCTAAATTGCCTCCAATTGATTTCATTCAAATGTATTGAATAAAGATTTAAAATAGTAACATCATGAAATAAAGATTAGGACACTGCGAGAAAAGAAAAAATCCACTCACCGAACACCTAATGACATACCAATCCACTCACCAAGTCCTCGGTCTCCTCTTCCAACGAGGCGTGGACCCCCATCACGAAGGGCGTGGGCGTGTTGAGCACCTCCGTCAAGCCAGCGGGTAGCAGCGGAATGTAGACGTGTGCGTAGCGGAAGGGGAACATGAGCGCCGTGAGAGCGCGGCATGCTTCGGATAAGCGGGAGTACGCACGAGATCGAAAAAGCACACGTTGTTCGGTCATTACACCACACCACAAAGTGACAACGTTTTGGATACCTGAGAAAGAATAATATTTACGTGAATAGACATTATCAAAACAAATATTTAATATAATGAATCACAAAGGGTTTGCAAAGATGTTGGTAATCATTTCCAACTACTGTTAGATTCCTGCACCACTCATACTCAACATATTTGTGTGCAAAAAGGGGTGAGACAAAACCAGCTTCAACAAAATGTGCTCCCTCAACCTTCTGTCTTTTCTATGTTTGTCGAATGTATTTTTTGGTAAATAGAATGTTTAATTTTTCCTTGCTAAGATATATTATTTAACTAATTAACTTGTTTGAGAGGAATACTTAGGTGAAACAATAACAAACTCATGAAAGTATATAAATATAGAAAAGAGGAGGGGTCCTACATTGGAGCCCTGGAGTACGCCAAACCGCAAAAATAAAATTTTGTATACAGTGATTATTTTAAACAGCTGTCAAAAAAGTTGAAAAGAGTTACCTTATTTAGTAGCATATCATGGTTTAAAGTATTAAAGGCCTTTAAAAAGTGGAAGTAGTGTGAAATAATCAGGTGAAAAGACTCACCCATCATTTGGAACAGCGTGTACACGGAGGAGTGCGTGACGGGCAGGGAGGCGCTGGTGGGCGGCTGCAGCGCCTGCCTGTCCCCGGCGCCGATGCTGAACCTGACCTGCGGCCCGCCGGGGCCCGGCACCTGGATGCAGCCCAGCACGTTGCCCACCAAAATCTCGAGGGGCACGCCGATGTTCTCCACGTACACGGTGTACATGATGCCGAGGCAGTTCTGGGAAAAACAGATAATATTCGCAATATAAACAAGAGGAATAAAATTGTGAGAATAACTGATAAGCTACAATGTTTAAATCGGCACATGACTTTTACAGACGCAAAAGACAATCTAAAATAAAAATGCAAGTTTTTGCGCGGCCCTATCGACATGCTAACGATCGCATTGTGCATAGCGCATACCCTTCTTTACATAACCTAACCCAACCAAACAGATAAACCAAAACCTAAAAAGGTAGAGGAACGCTGATACAGCTACTTAGACCCAGTTGTTCCGCGAAAATTCGCGTGTGACAAAGTCATCAAATGGTTACTCAGCGCCATGTGTTTTTTTGACATTTCAGCTTTCCATTAAATTTTAATAAGCTGACATTCTTAACAACACGATAGTTGCCCTATTCTGCTGATCACAATTTGTTCAAAAGCTGAAACAGACTTAGAATCGGCACAAGGAATTGGAAGGAAAAATTGACAGGTAGAAGTGGTGGCGGTGAAGAATGTTGGCGCATGTGATGTATGTATTTTATAATAACATCGACACATAGACATGGTGTATCCAATCTATTAAGGATCACGGAGTTATGTCACATCGGCCGGTCGTGATGACAATCGAAAGGCGATCGCAAGAGTGATTGATAAGGCACTCGAAAATTGAGAAGCACTTGAAAAGAATGTTGCAAAGATAATAAACGAATATTAATAGGGCAATCAGAAAGATACTTGATATCGAGGCAGTAACAATGTCTATCAGTTTGCCGATAGTCAGGGCAAGAAAGGCCATAGAAAATTTGACCGAAAAACAGTGAAATTTATAAGTTATCATGATAAGGCCAAAACCGGGATAGGAAAAGACAGCCGTAACTGTCGGAAAGAAAATCGGAATGAAAATTAACAGGATAATCAGAAAGATTTCACAGATAGCTACAAAAATAATTTGATCATATAACTAGGCAATACTAAGGTCGATTCGATCAGCGATCGTCGAGTGAATACAATCGAAAAGGCAAATCAGTTATGGGTACTGATGAAGTTCAATCAGAGGTATATAATCATGGGTATAAATCCCCCCCATCGGTTACAGTATTCTGTAGGAAGAAATGACAATAGATAAAGGTATTCAGGTGACTTACCCTGAAGGTCTCGATGTGGTCAAGCCTGGACACGAGCACCAGACACTTGGGCGCGTACATGATGCTGTGATGCGCGATTGCCGGCGGCCGTCCTCCCTCCACGGGGTCCTCCTCCTGAAACAAGCGATTATAGGGCATTAGTTTCAGACTATTGCTGACTAACAACAAAATACAGTAACCATGATCAAACGTCACCTCAAAGACCGACAAACATGGAAGATTTCGGGCGTACCGAACCATTTATTCGATAACCAACACCTCTGCCATAGGTCACCCCAAGTGGTTCGCTATTTTTGGTGATTTAGCAGGGGTGCCCGGGTTCATCGGGTGAGGTGTGTTCAGGATGCGCATGCCCATCAGCTGCGTAGAGGGCCGGATCGGGAGAGGCTGGTTTGGGGAGACCCTTTGGCCTCTACAACCGGTCTCCTTTTAAAGCATAACTTGCATAGTGTATTTTCATAAAATAATTTATTTAACGCTTTAATAATTATGAACGCGTGGATTATAACGTAGGTTAATGACATATTTTATAATCTAAAAAACAAATAAATAATGTAGCAGATTTATATATATAACAAAATAATTCTATTAATAACAAAAAGATACACGAATTACAAATAAATACAATACAGTTAACAGTTTATAGTTACAGTAAAAGTTCGGACGAATATGAATAGGGTTTTTTTTAAATTGTTTTTATAATTAGTTTTTGTGATATATAAATTGTTTGTATTTGATTTTTTTTTACCGCCCCATCCTAATGCTGTATTGTATAATTGATTGACAGAAAGCGAAGTATGTGCTTCTTAGGACGGGTTGTTTCGGAGAATCTGAACAATTCATCAAATTTCAACGTTTATTTGCGAGTTTTTTTTATTTTTTTATTTATTCACATTTAAACCCGCTAAACTACTTATGTAGTTTGTCAGCAGGGACATAGAGACAACATTTATACACTCATAAGATACAATTTGAACGGTACATAATTACATAAATTGGTTACATTGCAGAAAAGTTTAAATAGCAGCATAAAAGCCTTATATAATAAGCAAGTAAAAATAAATGTATGAACAAATTAGTATTATCAACATAAAACATAAAAGCCTTATAAAATAAGCAAGTAAAAATAAATGTATGAACAAATTAGTATTATCAACAAGTACATCAATAGTTTCATAAATAGAGGTAGGTAGTCAGGTATTACAAAATAATTGTTTTTCCATTTTCTAAGAATATGAATTCCATTTCAGGGGCATCAGTATAGATCATTATTATCCAATAACCATTTCCTTAGATTATATTTAACATTAGCAGTATACATGTTATTATTTTTAATTGTCATTGGTAATAAGTTAAACATTTTGGGTACTATATAGTTTAAAGTTCTTTCACCATATTTATTAGTACATTTCGGAACTACCAGTCCTTCATTTTGAGTGAATCTTGTGTTATGTTTATGGCAAACTCTTTCCCTATACAATGAATCAGACAATATAACATGTTGACTTACAATATTATAAAACAATAATCCTCTGACAGGTAAAATATTCAGAGACTTGTATAATATATTAATTTAATGTTACTTCTGTGTTGATTGTCATATTTATGGATTAACAATTTTATAATGGAGTTTTGTAATGTTTGTATATAGCTTATATTAGTTTTACAAGAATGTCCCCAAGAAGTAATTCCATAACGTATAGTGGATTCAGCCAGAGATAAGTAGATTAACTTTAAAGTACTTATAGGCACGAAATATTTTATTTTATAAATCCTACCCACAGTAGCTCGTAGACGTTTACAAACATTAGCAATTTGTACATCCCATTTCATGTAGCAGTCAATAGTAACACCCAAATATACATAACTTTTGACAAAATCAATGGTTTCACATGAACAGGGCTGTGCAACATTTTTATGTATGCAGTCAAATGTGTGTGTATATAATGAAGGAATTACATTACATCTGGCGTGTGGAGATCTGATGTGCATAATTTTAGTTTTTTTGGCGTTTATAAAGAGGACTGCATCATGCGACCATTTCAGTAGGGCAATAAAATCATGTTGCATAAGGTTCATTGCAGTAACCAGATCTTCGTGCGATATTACGAGCGCCGTATCGTCTGCATATACAAAATGTTTAACAAATGAAAACAATTTTCTCATAATTGAGACATAAATAATATAAAGGGTTGGCCCTAGAATTGACCCCTGTGCAACACCTGTTGAGATATATTTTATTTTGCTAAATTTTTTAAGAATTTTTACTCTTATTTGTCGATCAGTTAGTAAATTTTTTAATAAAACTAGCAGCTTTCCTCTAATTCCTATTGCCTCCAGTGTTTCTAATAGTTTATTTGTATCAATGGTATCAAATGCCTTAGAGTTATCTATGAATAAAACCAAAACTTGTTTTTTTAGATTTAATTCATAATTTATGTGATTTGAAAATTCCTGAAGCAGCATTTCCGTACTTTTTTACTTTTGAAATCCATATTGGTTGGGATCCAACAAAGAGAAAGATTCTAGATATTTATTAAGTTTTATGGAAATGTATTTTTCAAGTATTTTTTCTAGGGCTGGCAATATGCTTATTGGCCTATAATTTTGAATATCTGTATGTTTGCCCCCTTTGTAAATTGGCCTAATGATGCTACTTTTTATTTCATCTGGTATTACTGCTTGCGATAAAATTAAATTGATAAAGTGTGTTATAACAGGCCCTAAAATATTAATATGTGTCTTAATGTCAAACATTCGAATGTTGTCAATCCCTGGTGACTTTGAATTGTTTAATTTGCTAACAATAATATTGATTTCTTGGCAGGTAGCTCTGGGTAGGTACATACTATGTTGCACTTCATTCGGCCTGACGGTCGATGCTAAATAATCACATTTATGTATCATAGAGCTAACACTATTTGTAAAATATTCAACAAACTTATCTGCTACGGTTTCTTCATTATTCGTATTTAACATATATTTCGAGATTATTTCGTCACAACTACTTTTGGACTTGCGTCCTAATAATTTATTTATTTCATCCCAAGTTTTTTTTGTATTTCCAAAATAATTTTTGAATTTATTGTTAAAAAAGGTAGACTTACATTTAATAATTTCTTTTGTCTCCTTATTTCTGAAAGTTTTATATTCCAATTCAAAGAATTGATTGCTAGGAAAATTCTTCCACCTTCTGTACAATGAATCTTTTTTATAAATGTTTTCTAAGATATTAGAAGTTATCCAAGGTTTTATTGACAGAGGTCTTTTTTTGGGTTTATAATTCATAACGATTTTACTCTGTTCATACAAATTCTTAAAGTTGTTTTTAATTTTACTATATAGTATATTGCAATCTTGTTCCTCAAGCAAGGAGTGCCACTTAAAATTATGAATGTTTTTGTCGATTTTGTTTTGCGATAAAAACGAAATTCTTTCCCCGTGTTCTGGGGCTTCTTTCCTTGCACTATATTTAATATTAACTGCAGTTAAAAAGTGATCCGCTATAGTAATATTATTACATACACATGAGGAAAGAGAATCGCTTTGTTTACATCCACTGTTAAATCGGACAAATATGTGGTCTAAACAAGTACGAGTAACTTTTCCTGCTAAAACTGCTTCTCTAGTTACGTCACAAATACATTTGATTAAATAATTATCCGACATTATATTTTCGTATGTCATAATAATAGGGTTTTGACAATTTAACAAGTCTAGATTAATATCTCCTATAAGTAAAACATTTTCTTTGGGGCTTATAGAATGCAGAATGGCAAATATTTCATTAATAAATTGTGGTTGGCTAGAGTTGGGGGGGCGGTATATTGCTATGATGTTTAAAATACTCTTGTTTGGAAGTGTCATAGAGCCAAGCACACATTCAAAATGATTTGTTTCTAATGTTTTCTGTTGAAATGTGAATTCATTTCGAACATATAGCAATATACCTCCTCCAGATTTTTTAGTTCGGCAATAGTTGTAACAATTAAATCCAGGAATATTATACAGACAGACAAGATTCGGTGTTATAGCCGTTTCACATAACATTAACACATGAATATGCTTCCAACAAGTATTTAAGTAGACATTCAAAGTATCCCAGTATTTATAAATCGATCTAACATTCAACTGAACAATATTAATATTTTCCATATTGTAGTTGCTATGAAACTTTAGCCAATCACAGAAATTATGAGTATTTTCGTAATCTACCTCGTCATCTTCTTCAATGTAATTAGACGCCATAATCAATAGTTGCAAAGTCCTTGGCAAGGGCAGCCTTGTAGGCCGGGCAGGAGTCCTTGTCTCCAGTCGGATGTGCAGCGGGCTTCCCAAATCTTGTACAGGTGGCGCAGACAGGCTCGGCGGCGGCTTTTGGGCAGTTTATCCGGGCGTGACCTTCGCCTGCGCAGTGTCCACATCTTTGCTGGTCCTTGCAAAACTTGAAGGAATGTCCGATCATTTGGCACTTGGAGCACACTGTAAGTCCAATGAAGTCACGAACACGGCACACATTCCAGTCCACAAAGACTTTCCCCTGCTCCACCAGCACGTGACGAATGTGGGCAGGAACCTCGAAGACCCGGTGGCAAGTTGATCCAGTTCGAGCGCCAGCAAGGTGACTTAGCTTGCAACTTTTTACTGCGAAATCTAGGCCTGCTTTGTCCTGGGCTCCTGCTAAGGCATTTTTTAGGAAGCACTCGTCCGTTAGGTCACGAGGAACGTTGAAGAAAATCACCCTTGGAAGCCGTTTTGTTGGTAATCGAGCGCTTAGAGTGTCCGAGTTTGCTAGACATGGGGTTTTCAGTATTTTATCCTGATCTTCTTGTGTTGCAGTATGGATTACAACGCCTTTGTTTCGGATACTCCTAATGCCCGTCACACGGATTCCAAGTTCTGATGGTCGTAATGTATCTTTTAGTAGCTGTTTCGTATCGTCGCTATCTTTTGTAGAATCTAGCTTTGGGAAGATGCATACAGCAGGTTTGGGGGTCCCAACGTTAAGTCCTGAGCGGTTGATTGATGGTATCATCTTCTGTGGGCCATTTTTCACAATATCGGCAAACGATAGGCTTGCTTCCGTGGCATCGGCTACTCTACGCATCACTGGTCCTAGATCTGACTCCAACTGCAATATTTTTTCTAACCTGTGTTGGTTTTCTGCTTTTTCAATCGCGATCTCTCCCTTTGCCACTATTAATTTGGCATTGACTGTTGCCAGATCAGCTTTGAAGCCCTCTCGTTCCAATAACAGCTGTGAAACTGATCTGAATACAGCGGATACATATGCGCTTATCCGCAGTTGTTGATCCTTTGAGACTCTTGACTGCTTTTCAGCAAGGACATCTTGGAGTGCTCTTAGACTTGCTTCAGTGTCGTTCAGTATCTGGACTGAGGACACTGGGATTTCACTCTCATTTTCAGACACGTCGGAATAGTCCGATGCTCCGTCAGATTCCTCATCTTCAACCACTGGAGAAATCATTCCCGAGGCCTTTTTTTGTGATGGGGACGTCATCTTATCCAGCATTCTTTTTTTACGCCGATGGCAGCATTCATCAGGCATCGGTGGGATGGACATTTCAATGAGAACAAACACACAATCTTAGGTTGTTTTAAAACTTTCGATAAAAATGTTTAGAATCCGCTAGAATAGTATTATTTTATTACTGTTTTATCAAATAAACTTTTTTGGCACTTAAATTTTCCATATAAATACTGTTTGCACACGAATTCGGAGGTTTTTTTTAGTTTTTTTGCAAGAGCAAAGTGTAAACACGAACTGCTGTCACTGCGATTATTGTTACAATGAAAGTTCTGCGAAAGATATTTTCTAGTTCTGTTATTATTTCAGTTCTGCCAAGCAACTAGCCTATAGTGATATAATATCAGAACTTGAATAGGACTTTCACAGAACTCGCAAATTAACGTTGAAATTTGATGAATTGTTCAAATTCTCCGAAACAACCCGTCCTAAGTAATTTTTCGTTTAAAATATCTCTTAAACATTTAAATATAAATGTTAGTTTCCTTATTCTGTCGTTCAGAATATTTACATGCGAACTAGATTCTATTCTAATTGTATTATATTCTATTCTAACTCTATTCCAACTAGAGTTATAATAACTATAGTTTTTGCTTTAAAAAAAAACAATGATTCAATTGGGAATTTTGGCCCCAAATCCAAAATTATATTTTGTACGAAAAAGGCCGCGCAGCGTTCCTCTTAAAAATAATATACGTAATTCGTAATTGTCTTACTAGATTTACATCACCTTTGCGGCCGATTGCGACTGCATCATGAGAATTCGTGTCCGATGCGGTCACCTACTATTTTTAAGAGATGATAATACTGTGAAGTGAGTGAAACATCGTGCAAAAAAAACAAACCCACTCCCGATAGCCAACACTGTACAATAATAATGTATTGCCTAATACAAAAAAAAAAATAATAATACATAGTTTTATACATAAATGTTACTTGCCAAAACGCAAGTCAAATAAACTCTTCATTCTATGAAAATAAATATCATCTTCAAAAATCAATTTCGGTTGACTGTGCGGGCGTTGGTTATTCCTGCGTGAAATCTGGTTCGATGAACTGAAATTAGCGTTGAATTTAAGTGTCGTTTTCAAAATTAGAACTGATTGTCAGTCAGTTTAAATTTTTGATAGATTTCGTGATTTTTCAACTTTACTAACGGTGTTCATTCGAAAGGTAAATATCTGATCGTCTCTCTAATTTGTCAACAACAAAGATAAAATTATCTCTATATAAAGAAGGGTGTCTGTGGCGGCAGAGCTTTATTTTTTGTACAAATCAACAGTTTTATTCCGAGATTGATGAAATTTCCACACTTGAAAGACGAAATCAAAAGGAAAAAAAAAACGCGACGGACTTCAGCTAGTTATATTGTAAAGAAAATTCCCGAGGCAAATTCTTTCAGTTTCTTAAGACTCCTATTGTCTACTAGAATGATTTATTTATTTTAATATCAACGGTATAAAATATACCATAATATACAGTAAATTATAAACAGTGACCTCAGAAAATATACAATTAACAAAAACTCTACATGGATATAAAAAGTTAGAGATACAAGTACATGCAAAACTTATAGGTAGACTAGGTTAGATTAGTATTGATTGAAATACATGATAGTATAGATACATGATATAATATATTACAATAGCTAAAATGTATGCATTTATTTTCAGGTTTTGGTTGAAAGTAGGTATTAAGTGCCAATCAAGCTGTTGGTTCACCGTATTGACTATTATTATTGACCCAAGTTTCCTCAGTTGCCCCATTTTATATACATATTTATTTGACTTTTTACGTAAGTATGAGTGGACTTACATTTTATTGGTCATGATTTAAAAGATGTACCTAGCTTCTGTACAATTAAACAGATCCGCTACATCTGCGTACCTATTACTAATTTCATGTAATCTAGGTACAAGCGAGTGTTTGAAATGTTCAGTCTTAGAATTGTTACAATTAAAGCGGGTTTTGGTATTAGATGTATTGTACGTTTGGTGACTTAGCAGGAGTGCCCGTGATCATGGGGTGAGGTTTGTCTAGGTCTTGGCTGCGGATGCGTTTGCCCTCCTACTGCGTGGCGGATCGAATCGGGAGAGACTAGTTGAGGGAGACCTTTTGACTGCTCCAGCCGGACTCTCTATCGACTGATCACTGCAGCGGGAGGGATGGATTATACGTCCATATTGATTCCTATCAACCCCTCATACTTTTTCCTTCCCAGAACTTTATCTCCTTACTTTCCCTAAAATACCCTTCACACAACATACCCCCTGAGGGATTTTTTCCTACTGTTAATCTAATGTAAGAAAATCATAATATTTAATCTTAACATAGTAGAAATCAGGTCCCTGCGGCGGCGGACGTGTGGTAAAACCATGTATGATCGATAAGTGTAATGAATAAGATTATGAAAGGGACGCTTAGATGTTTTAGGCACGTAGAGCGAATGAACGGACAGAGGAGTATAAGAAGAATATTTATGACGTGAATGAAAATGGCATAAGAAGTCGGTGACGCCCGAGGAATACATGGCACGATCAAGCGAGCTAAATACTTGAGTACCTATGTCAAGAGTAAGAATAACAGTAGGGTATTAATTTATTTTTATTTTTATTAACACAGCATAAAAAAATACTAAGAATAAATACCATACCGCGTCCGTATGAGACAATGTATGAATGTAATTGAAGCAAGGAGTGTGTGCTAAGACCGTGTTGTTTTGCAGTTCATGCTCTCTGTACTTACACGGGGAAATGGCGTGATGATTGGTTACTTGAATCATATTTTAACGGGATGCAAAATTATTGAAAATTGACGTTAATGAGCTACTATTTTATGTAGCTATAACTTTGTGGTTATCCATTATAAACGAAAAAGCAACAATACTTTGTTTGAAACGCTATTTTTTATACCAAACCTGACCGGTTTCGGAACAACCGTTCCTTCCTCCGGCCAAAATACATACTAACTGAACATTACAAAATAATGGATGAAGATATATTAGTATGTGCTGAAGTGGGGGTGGAGGCGTGAAAGACGTTCCCTTTCCCCGTCCGGCCTATCTCTTCCCCCCACTCACACTTATGTTTTATATTAAAAATAAAAAATTTCAATTTCACTGTATTTCTTCTCTGAAGTACCAAAAAGTTTAAAAACATTCTGTATGCAAGCTATGCATCTGTGGGAGTACTGTGTTATACTAAACTTTGGTTGTGATAATGCGCAACATTATTAGATTATCAAAATGTCGGATGTTTCAATTTTACCCATCACTGCTTTGAACAACTCTTCCCACAAATCGGTCATCGAAATTCTGAGAACAGGTCGATTTTCAAGCGTCGATTATGTGAGGTTAGGTTGGGACAAACTAGGTGCATTTTTAAATCTGTTGAAACATATAGAGCATTTACGTGCTAGACACTAGAGGTGGGTCCTATGAGTACTTTTCGTTACTGGATACAATGAGTACAGGTACAGAAAAATACCTGGTAAAAATACCGGTGACAAAATACTCAAAAGTATTTAATACCCATCGAATATACCCATTAAAAATACCCACTAAAAATTCCCATCAAAAATACCACTAAAAATACCTATTAAAAATACCTATTAAAAATACCCATCAAGAATACCTATTAAAAATACCTATCAAAAATACCTGCTAAAAGTACCTACCTATTAAAAATATTTAGTCCCGATATAAAACACTTGTGAATATTTTGGAACCAGGTATTTTAGAGATCTGTCACAAGTACAAAGTATCGCATGGAAATACCCAATACTTTAACTGGGCACGATAAATACGCCTCACCTCTACTAGACACGCGATTGTTTCGATCTGGGGTAAGCCGGGTCGATTTACGCCTGAGGTAAAAATTAAATAAATTTTTAATACGTGGTAATAACATTATGCAGGTTACGATCAATATAATTATACAAGCGCTGACCCGTGAAAAATCACGGGATATTATAATTGTAGTATTTATAAAATATAGGGTTTTCCAATAAGAGGTGTTATTTTGAATAGCCCGCTATTTCGGTAGATGTTACTTTTGAAGCTGTCATTTTTTGACATTTGACAAGTAGAAACTACGCCATTAATAAAAATGGAACGATACACGCTTCAACAACGCATTGAAATTATTAAAATTCACTTGAGTAAATCAAATGCAAATCATCTTAAGTGATGAGGCCCATTTCCACGTCGGTGGCTTCGTCAACAAGCAAAATTGTCGCATCTGGGGCTCGGAAAACCAAAGAGTTATTGTTGAAAAGCCTCTCTATCCTCAACGTGTGACTGTTTGGTGTGGTTTATGGTCCGGCGAAGTCATTAGACCTTACTTTTTCGAAAATGAGGCTGGAGCAACAGTTACGGTGAATGGATTACGCTATCGAGATTAATGATTTTTTATGGCCGGAATTGAATATCAAAATAACACCTCTTATTGGAAAACCCTGTATAATACTCGTACATCCGTTTTATTAATAGATGTATTCAAACCATATTTTTTTTTTGTTATTGACTGAGGATTGAACACTCCTCCCCAGGGACTGGCTCTTAACTGCTGTGAACTTTCAAAATGTCTTTTAAAACATTTTTTTTGGTTTGACTGAGGATTGAACATTCCTCCCCAGGGACTGACTAAAATTAGTGAACCGTGCTATCACTTAAGCCAAATCTTAATTTTTATAATGTCATCCAATTTCAGAGTAATGCATATGTGTGCGCGTGAGTGCCATCAAAAGTTGATAGAATGCATTTTCATCGCTAGCGAGTCTACCTGCCGAGTTTCAGCTCGATCGGTTGTCCATTTTATGTATGAATTCATTTCAATTCAAAACATTTCTTAAATAATGTATACAGGGTGTCGGCACGTACCCGACAAACTTTAACCACCTATTCCTTACACATTTGGAGTAAAAAATGTTATGGGCACTTTGCTGTCCGGTAACATTTTTTTTAATAAAAGAGCCAGTCCCTGGGGAGGAATGTTCAATCCTCAGTCAATAACAAAAAAAAATATGGTTTGAATACATCTATTAATAAAACGGATGTACGAGTATTATACAGGGTTTTCCAATAAGAGGTGTTATTTTGATATTCAATTCCGGCCATAAAAAATCATTATTCTCGATAGCGTAATCCATTCACCGTAACTGTTGCTCCAGCCTCATTTTCGAAAAAGTAAGGTCCAATGACTACGCCGGACCATAAACCGCACCAAACAGTCACACGTTGAGGATAGAGATACTTTTCAACAATAACTCTTGGGTTTTCCGAGCCCCAGATGCGACAATTTTGCTTGTTGACGAAGCCACCGAGGTGGAAATGGGCCTCATCACTCAAGATGATTTGCATTTGATTCACTCAAGTGAATTTCAATGCGTTGTTGAAGCGTGTATCGTTCCATTTTTATTAATGGTGTAGTTTCTACTTGTCAAATGTCAAAAAATGACAGCTTCAAAATTAACATCTACCGAAATAGCGGGCTATTCAAAATAACACCTCTTATTGAAAAACCCTGCAGTTAAAAAAAAACTTCGTTTGTTCGGGTTGATTATTTTATTCCATATTTGAAAATTAAAAGTACACTGAACTAGAATAATGTCTACGCACTTCGTAGGAATTCGGAGAAATATTTACATCACCCATGCACCGACAACCGAAATAAATATGTTTAATTATAATGTGCAATTTAGTGATATTTCAACTAGAGTGTTTTTTTAACGAAATTGTAACCAAGCTGCGAATATCAAGAGTACAAAGAATAATTACTTCAGATAGGTATAACCAATTCTTTCCAAATCGGTTTCAATGAATGAGTAACGTCCAACGATCAGATATCCCAGTTATTATATCTCATAAAATTATTGTTTCATGGTAAATAATATTGCATGAGGATATTGGTGAGTAATAATAACAATTATTATGTATCAATGTCATAACATTAATTACCCTCCATATATAAGTGTTGTGATTGACAATGACAGACACTCTGGCATTTGTAATACAATATTATCAGCGGTATTGATAGTACTCGTATTAATTGTTATCTGCGAAAATAATTCTCAGTTAATATTGAAGATAACAATGCATTTATATGGATCAAGATGAAATTCGATTTCAATTGAGAGATAAGGATTGAAGATCACTGTGCTGACTTTGTCCTTGATTATATTATGAATTCGTGTTATGTAATGTAATTATGTAGACTTTAATTGTTTATGTCTGTGAGTAAGTTATTAAGGCGATGTATATTCTGAAATAAAATAGAAATTCGATAGTGGCTACGTACTCCTTGCGCTGGTCGCGATAAATATGATTGATATTACCCGGTCGCTTTGACCACTAATATTTCAAAAAAATCCCCCAATGCGCATATTTCCGTGGTGCTGGGTGTTCCTCAAGGGACGGTATTAGGTCCTATTTTATCAATTATTTATATTAATGATAACATCAGAGAAATAAATAAAATATCAAAAGTCGATTACTTGCGGTTGAAACTTTAAATTTTATTTTGTGTGAAGAGTACAAATATGCAGTAAATTAAGACAAATTTCGAACTATGGCTAAAAATAAATAAGTTGAAACTAAACGTGAACAAAACAAGATGTATGAAAAACACAAGAAAATTTTAAGAACTAAATTTATCGTAGAAATAAAACAAAGAAAAAAATCCGAAAGCAGCACTTTTACGGTCCTGGAAATTCGGTCGAAAGCGTAAGGAGGTTGTCAAACTTTCGTCACCCCAGCGTATGATAAAAATTGTAGGTATTTTTTTATGTTTGACTTAAGGTTTGAGACATGATAATATAAAAAAACCCTCCTATTCTGTCTGTAACATCAATGGTTCTGCACAGCTAATCAATTTATGTATCGTGTGTGCTGAAATATCACTATTTGTTCTGTTCTATTCTATCGTGTAGATAAACTATTGATATTTTTTTATACAAAAACTTTTCATATTTTAAAAGAATTGCTTTACCCGTTGTGAGCCCCAATTTTACTATTTAATAAAAATATAATATGAAATAATAAAATGAATTGTTGCCTACAGAGCATCGGACCATCCCATGTAATGATGTATTTTGAATTACGTATATATTTTTTATTATTTTATGTTATACAATTTTTGTAATGAAAGTAATGGTTTTATCTTTGCTGGACTTAATAAATAAAATAAAAACTAATGTTTTTATAAAAGATCTGGGAAATATTTATATTATTCCAAGTAGAAGTACGGGGAAGCGATTTGATATTTTAAAAGAGTTTTATTCAAAAACTGTAATTTATAAGTTTTGGAGTGTGGTTTTCAAATAGTGGACTCTATACCTATACCTAATCGAGACCTTTTTACAGATAATCAGTCTGTAGATAAAATAATATATTCTATAGGCTTATAGATTTAACATATCAATTCCCAGTTGATTCAGACTATCTAAGATTATGTACTAATTAAGCTATGCAAGTCGACTTAACTTATAATCCGTGTATAACATATCCATCGGGTCCAATATTTGCACTACGAACTTCTTGAATTACATTTAATATATAACATTTGCGATTTCTAAGAAATGTATTTCGTGATTTATTTTATGATTAGATTCAATTTTATTTGAATAATATATTATATTTTTTAAATTAAATATTATATTATTATATGTAATGGATAAATGAAACCCAAATAGTCGATGCAAATTCTTAATTCATGTATAATTATTTGATTTGATAATGTTTGTAAGTCTTTTGTATTTGTTGTTGTTGATCTAGGATAGGTATTTTAACTGTCTTGTTTATTATATGACAGTGTTACATTTATACTGTCCCTTACTGAAAATCTCACTTGAGAGATCATTAATTATCTTACAAATATTTATTTTTTTCTTTTTGTCTTTTCTTGAACCATAAAAAATAGTAGTTATTCTGACAACAAACAAATAGATACGCTACATGTCACAATTTGATAATAACGGTTATTTATGGATTTGTATAGATTGGCATCAATGGAAAATAATTTATTATATTTCATTAATACGTCATTTTTTATCTTACTTTTTGTATTTTTATATTTTCTTACACTTTATTAGTACTTGTAACTTTTTACCTACGTTAATGGCACGTGTTGCGCCGTATGTTTTTTTTAGTAAATAACATTAATCTTAGAGTGGTTGATACTCTCAGTATCGCCCTGGCGAAAGACCACTATTCAGAATCGAAACTTTTCTTGAAATGGCTTTGACTGTATTTGGTGACCAGATCTAAATAGCCAGGTATTTTCTGACTTTCCTCTTACACGTCTCATTCCGTTCCCAACTATCTTCAGTCTCGCTACATACACCGATTGGGGAAATCATGGTATAACTAGCTCCGGACAGTCGGGAGCAGTTGCGACTCTCGCTAAGCTTCAACATTCACTTAAAATATGAAACGGGCTGAGAATCGGTGTTTGGGAACCGATTAAATTTAAAATCGGTTCCCAAACACCGATTCACTTAAAATATGAAACGGGCTGAGAATCGGTGTTTGGGAATCGATTAAATTTAAAATCGGTTCCCAAACACCGATTCACTTAAAATATGAAACCGGCTGAGAATCGGTGTTTGGGAACCGATTAAATTTAAAATCGGTTCCCAAACACCGATTCACTTAAAATATGAAACGGGCTAAGAATCGGTGTTTGGGAACCGATTAAATTTAAAAATCGTAAAGTATTTCTGGAAAATCTTTAAATTATTCTTAATTCGGTTTTAAATGAGATTGCGTATGTATACGTAGCATTAAGTTCTGAAGAATGCGTCTCATTTTTATGCTTGAATCTGACAATGCTGTCTGAATATGTGTAAAAGGTGTCTTTCTTTGGAAAAAATAGGGAAATTTGAACCCCTGAATGTACAATGTAAAGGCAGGGGAGCTATGCCGCCACCCGGTTGGGTAGCATTATCGTGAGTCGGGTTAAGATAGGGGCTGTGGGGAGGGATTTATTAATACGGTTCTTGAAGAGGCCCGGATTATACAAAGGAGGAACGTGGTTTAAGGATGTGACATTGCGAGCTAAATACGTACTTTTGTCTTTGCTTTTATTGAATTATTTATGAAAATTAATAGATTCTATTTATTATTATACGAAATCCCTGGCATTGTCTGGGCTTTATTCTGCTTTAAAATGTGGGAAAGGGGATGGGGTGGTTTAACAAAAAAATTGTACCCAGTCACTTTTCGCTGTTTTGAAGGTCAAACGTGCATAATTGCATCAATCTCGCAAGACAGAGAGAAGGCAAGACCGAGTTGTTTAGCGGTCCATCCGCTTTGCCCACCTCTGAGGGAAAACGGTGTGATGGTTAATTAATTATTATTAATTAAAACGTACATAAATTAACAGTTTTCACACGGCGACTATTATTCTTGAGCTATATAATAAAAGCGCCGATAAAATAGCTGTTTAATTTTCTTATTTTGGTGCTAGTTACAATAAATCTGTAGACGCACTTAATCAGTATTCATAAACATGTGTATTTATGCGGTGTTTGTGTTAATGAGAGGGAGAAACAAACAATGGAACATAAAATGCTAATGACTCTGTGCGGTGGTACTAACAAGAGTTACGACCTGTTAAATAAGAGAGTACCTACTGTTAAATGAATAGAGAGTAGCAACAGGGAAAGCATTGTCTATTGTAGTGTATTTACAAATTAACACGGAGGTCATCCCGTTTCCGTAACAACGGGTTTCCAACAACAACAAAAATCTACCAAATTAATTTATCAGTTGTTAGGCTTGATATAAACGGCTATAGAACATGTTAATTTGGGGGTAGAAAGTGAAGACGTCAGTTAGCAATTGAAGAAGTTATCAAGAGAACACGTCAACAGCAAGATAACAAGTGGAAAGGTGAACAAGTTGGCAAGTGGACATGTACAAGCGGTAAAGATAACAAGTGGACAATTTAAAAAGTTAATAAGTGAATAAGTTAGTTGACATGTTAACAGATGAAAAGGTGAACAAGTGAACAATTGGTCAAGTACAAGCGAAAGAGATAACAAGTGCACACGTAAACAGGTGAACAAGCAAGTTAACAAGTGAAAAGATGAACTAGTGGACAAGTGAAAAGATAACAAGTGAACAATTTTAAAAACTTAATAAGTGAATAAGTTAGTTGACATGTTAACAGATGAAAAGGTGAACAAGTGGACAATTGGTCAAGTACAAGCGAAAGAGATAACAAGTGAACACGTAAACAAGTGAACAAGCAAGTTAACAAGTGAAAAGGTGAACTAGTGGACAAGTGAAAAGATAACAAGTAAACGAGTGAGCAAATAAACAAGTGCACACGTAAACAAGTGAACAAGCGAGTTAACAAGTGAAAAGGAGAACTAGTGGACAAGTGTAAAGATAACAAGTGAGCAAATAAACAAGTCAAAAAGTTAACACGTGAATACGTGCACAAGTGAAGTTTTCTTTTTAACCTGTAGAACGCCGATGGGTCTCTGGAGAACATTCGAACATTCTAATATGATTCATATTAGGATAATTTGCGATGCGATTTTGATCTTAATGCTTCGAAAAATATATGAAAACAAAATCAGCATCGTTTGTGCTAATAAAACGTTAGGTTCCACTAATATTTTTTCTGTTACATGCTCCGGCCTTCAACGGGATAAATGACTATCATTAAATAAATAAATAAAACGTTGGGTTAGATTAGGTTAGGTTAGGACAACTAACTGTCCCGTGCTCAAATGTCTCAGAATATTAGGTAAAATCAGTGCCATTTCGCCCTAGGAAATAACGAATACTTCATCCTCTTGGCACACCGTCTAGACAGGAAGAGAGGGGAGAGAAGATTATATGCATAATGAATAAGAGATAGAGGAGGGTTGATGATTGAAAGTCCCGTCACGCGAGGCTTAGTCGTGTCAAGGACGCCGATGTGACTCGAAATTACCGCCTAAACTTAGATTCACACAAGTGGACCGACTTAGTCATTTTTACTAGCTAACACACTAGTCACTGTCACCAACGACAAATTAACTAAATATGATTACATTCTCAATTTTCGCTCAATTCGGCCTCGAAAATATACTACATAATTTACTTGTATTTTTATGAACACCAAGTGATAATATATAAAGCATTGCTAATTTATTAAGAATCCCTTCAAATTATTCATAATTCGTTTAAAAACGGGATTGCAGGCCTTTAACGAATGAATGATAGGTTTCCAAATAAACATTCAGTAAAACAAGAATGTGTTTAATGTGTCGCGATGTCGGAACACGTGTTCATAAAAACTTTCGCATTTCGTCATTTGTACATTATCAGGATAAATGCAAGCGCATGAACACGTGTTCCAATATATTAGGAATGTACTAAAAGTTCATTAGGAAAAAAATTACGGCCTGTAATCCCGATTCAAATAAATCAGCAATACTTATTTTTCTCCGTGTGTTTTAGGAATTATGGGCCAGTTAATTCAGTGCGCTTGAATAACAACATTACTTGAATAGAACTTTTGCAGAACTTGAAATTTGATGAATCGTTCAAGTTCTGTGAAACCACGGGCCCTAAGACATTTCTGTCGAGAACGTGAACAAATAGTGTTTCAAGAACTCTGCAAATGTCATTAGTCGTTAGGTTCTCTTGACCTTTTCAATGCAAATTAACAGTATGGAATATTAATGTACCACATAGCGACATCATGAATGTGTTCGAGTCATGTTTATATTTACGTTAAGATGCTGCGAGGTAGAGATCCATTAATTGCTTAAGAATAAAGAAAACACAAAAACACAACATCAAAAAGGCAACTTTTTGATAGTAACCGGATAACTCATCAAAATGAAAATTCAACACACCTATGAAAAGTGCTGTAAAGTTATGAAAAGTAATGAAACTGAAACTAGGTTAAATACAGGGTTTTCCAATAAGAGGTGTTATTTTGAATAGCCAGCTATTTCGGTAGATGTTACTTTTGAAGCTGTCATTTGACAAGTAGAAACTATGCCATTAATAAAAATGGAACAATACACGCTTCAACAACGCATTGAAATTATTAAAATTCACGTGGCTTCGTCAACAAGCAAAATTGTCGCATCTGGGGCTCGGAAAACCCAAGAGTTATTGTTGAAAAGCCTCTCTATCCCCAACGTGTGACAGTTTGGTGCGGTTTATGGTCCAGCGGAGTCATTGGACCTTACTTTTTCGAAAATGAGGCTGCAGCAACAGTTACGGTGAATGGATCGTTATCGAGAGATGATTAATGATTTTTTATGGCCGGAATTGGATGGTTTTAATCTGGACAACGTTTACTTTCAACAAGACGGCGCTACGTGCCACACAAGCAACGAAACCATTGATCTTTTACGAATGAATATCAAAATAACACCTCTTATTGGAAAACCCTGTAGAAGCTAGGAGTCCACAATGAGTGCTGGTACCTACCCTGGTGTACGGAAGTGAGGCATGAGAAAGGATGAAAGACTGAATGCTGTATAAATGAGATCCCTGAGGCGTATGTGTGTTAAAACCATGTATGATCATGTGATAAATGTGGAGATCAGCAAAGAGTGCAAGGCTGATGTAAACGTAATTAGTAAGATCAAGAAAGGGACGCTAAGATGGTTTGGGCATGTAGAGCGAATGAGCGAAGAAAGGAGTGTAAGGAGAATATACGATGCAAATGTGAATGGTAGCAGAATTCGGGGACGCCCGAGGAAGACATGGCACGACCAAGTGAATCAGATAGTTGAGTCGGGCCATGTCAAGAATCAGAATAATAGAAGAGTATGTATGAACGTGAATGAGACAAGGAGTGTGTACCAAGACCGAGTTGTTTGGCGGTCCGTCCTCTCCGCCTACCCCAGCGGAAAACGGCGTGATGGTTAGTCAGTTAGATAGTTTTCATAACTTTATAGCACTTTTTATAGGTGTGTTGAATTGTCATTTTGATAAATTATCACGGAACCCCTTTTTGATATTTCAAAAAAATTATTTTGAAAAAAATTGCGTTGCAACCACCGAAAAGATTTTCCATAGTATAAAAAAATAATGAAGATAATATAGGATAATAGGCAGTGTACGAGAGACAGAGCGCGTGCTAAATGGGCAAGAACCAAAAGACACTAAGTTCGAAATGTACAAACCTACATGGAAGGTATTCCTAACTTTTCAGTAAACCTAAGATACAACTTGCACTATTTAAATATATATATATGTAACTAGCTATTACCCGCGGCTTCGCTCACGTGGTATTAGGGAGAAATTACTATAGGTACAAAGAATTTTACCACGAAATAAAATAAATAATACCTACCGTCATTGATTACACAGATAGTGAATACGCTCCACATTAAAACTTCCAAAACATTAGAAAATTGCAAGTAAACACAACATAAAGTGTCGAAGTAGTTAAATCACTTCATCTTCGAAATATTCAATCAGTTAGATTTTTAAATTATCGTGTGTGCTGTGCAGTGCTGTGTTTTAAAAATATTAAAATAACAATTTTCAACTGGTAAACATACCAAACGCGCAGGCGCATTATCAGTCCGTCATTACTATCGCCATTGGTCGAAAGTGTCGTCACTTTTGAATAGTGCTAAACAGTTTGCGGGAAACAGGCGTTTGTGTATAAACTAATTACGAATAAAGTTAACATATTTTTAACTCTTTTTAAATAAATTTTAATATGGATTTAAACGAGAACTCTCTTAACTATATGACCAAGGCCAAGGATCTACTCTGTTCGCTGATAAAAATTATTAATGACCCCGGCAACAAATTTACGAAGGAGCAAATGGGTAAAATTACCCCGATAACAACGGATCTGTTAGGAACCACAGGATTGATGGCTGTTCGTATGGGAATGTTGGAAGGAGAATTGTCAACATTAAAAAGTGTAACGGATACTCAGTCTATTGTTACTAACCCGACAAATACTTCATCTTCAATAAATGATTTGCTCGCAGAGGCCGAGGAAAGAAAAACCCGGTCAAAGAACATTATTTTATTTAATGTTCCCGAAAGTATTTCAGAATCAACAACAACAATTATTAAAATGGACAGCGATAAAGTAGTTTCAGCGATTAGTGATATAAATAATGAATTAATACCGAGTGTGGTTAAGTCGTACAGACTTGGTGTAAAAAAGTCCAACAAAATTAGACCGATTAAGGTCGAATTCAATGACTCTGTCTCGGCTCGTGAGGTTTTGACCAGGAACGCAAAACTGAAAAACGGTATAAAGGCCAGTAACGACCAAACACCATTGCAGAGGACTCAACTTCTAGATTTACGCCAACAACTCGAGACGAGGAAGAACAACGGTGAAACCAATATAACTATCAAATATGTGAACTCTGTACCTAAAATTATTGAATGTGCGCCAAAAAACTGAAACAACAAAAAATAAAATGCTACTACCAAAATGTGAGAGGGATCCGCACTAAACTTCCCATGTTGCTGACTTCGGCGGCAACTATCAGCAGTGATATCTTCATTTTAACCGAAACATGGCTCGACTCAGGAATCAATTCCGCCGAATTAGGCTTCCCTAATTTCAACATCTACCGTATGGATAGGAATTCTAAAACAAGTGCCAAAACGAGAGGAGGTGGTGTAGCCATTGCTATCTCAAAAAATCTCAGTTCTTCAAAAATATCCACAAAAAACACATCCATCGAGCAACTATTTGTCAATGTGAACACTTCTAGAGGTAAAATAATAGTGGGATGTGCATACTTACCTCCGAATTCTGATGTCCAAAGCTACAGCAATCACTGCGACGAGGTTGAATCAATTTGTGCTAAATATCCTAATACTAAACTACTTCTAGTTGGTGATTACAATCTGCCACATTATGATTGGTGTAATATGAATTCTGTCAATTCTTGTTCTAATGTTAATATTCGTGTTATTAGAGATATGGCACTGTTCTTAGGTCTAACACAGTGTAATAATGTTCTTAATATAGGAGGTCGTACGTTGGATTTGGCACTGTCAAATGTGTCTGACATCTGTGTTGTGAGAAGTACCGAAATTCTATTACCTGTCGATGTTTACCATCCACCACTAGAAATATGCATGTCCAATCTTAAACCAATTCCTATCGTAAAAAAGGTAGTAGAAACTCGAAATTTCAAAAAAGCTGACTATGTTAAAATTTCAAATTTCCTTAAACAGACTGACTGGTCATTCTTTGATAGCGACGATGATATTAATGTACACCTTAAAAAATTTTACTTCATCGTTAATTCTGCAATTGAACAATTTGTTCCTTTAACGACTTACAGAGAAACTCTATACCCAAAATGGTTCTCAAAAGACCTGATAGACTTAATTTACCTCAAAAAATTATCTCATAAGAGATTCAAACAAAGTCGCCTGGCCATCGATTATACTGCGTTTCAAAAATTGAGGGCAGAGTGCAATAAGCTCTCCGCAAAATGTTACAAAAATTACATTAGTGATGTCGAAGGCTCTATCATGGACGACTCAAATTTCTTTTGGAAATATGTTAAATCCCAAAAAGAAAATGGTACTTACATACCTAGTAGTGTGTCATTCGATTCTAAATTATCCCAAAATCTTCAGGAAACTGTTAATCTTTTTGCTGATTTTTTTAGCGGCGTTTACATTAATGCAAGTGAAGACAGCAATATTTCGTGCTTTGATTTGGTTGAAACTCTTGATATATCTGACTGTAATGTAACCATAGACGATATTATATCTAAGCTGAAGAGTCTTGATTCCCGAAAATCCGCAGGACCTGATAATGTTCCGCCCAGGTTTTTAGTAAATTGTATGCATACATTGTCATATCCTATTCATAAGTTATTTACAAAGTCACTCTCATCAGGTGTATTCCCGGACCTTTGGAAGTTTAGTCTTTTAACGCCCATTTTCAAAAAAGGTAATAAGAGCGAAGTAACAAATTATAGGCCAATATGTATAATGTCTACTTTACCCAAACTTTTTGAAAGCCTAGTACTAGATAAGTTGATATCCCGAATCAATCGAACCATCTCTCCCCTTCAACATGGATTCATTAAAGGTAGATCTACTCTTACCAATTTGATATTGTACACGAATGATATTGTTAATGCCCTTAATGCATCACATCAAACTGATTCCATATATACTGACTTCAGTAAGGCATTTGATAAAGTAAACCACAAAATATTATTACGTAAACTAAAATTGTTGGGAATAAGAGGGAGCATGTTGGAATGGTTTAAGAGTTATCTATTAGGAAGGTACTTAGCAGTCAAGATAGATTCGTTTACTTCTTATACATTTGCTGCCTCGAGCGGAGTACCACAGGGATCTCACTTGGGCCCAATATTATTTTGTTTGTTTATCAATGATATTGTTAATATTTTTACTAATGTTAAAGTCCTGTTATTTGCCGACGATCTGAAGATATACAGAATAATCAAAGACGATGACGATCGCGCAATTTTGCAGTTGAACCTTAATAAACTATGTGCGTGGTGTTCTGTCAATGATTTGCAACTAAATTTAGGTAAATGCCAGATTATCAGTTTTTACAAAGGCAAAAATCCACTTAATTTTTCCTATTTTATGAATGGTGCTAATCTTCTTCGTGTATCACAGATTCGTGATCTTGGTGTTATATTCCACGAGAGTCTACAGTTTAACGAACACATCGATGAAATAACAAGCGATGCGATGAGAATACTAGGTTTTATTTTGAGAATGGGAGCAAATTTTAAAAGTATGTCAACATTAAAACATCTGTATTGCTCGTTAGTACGAAGCAAATTAGAATACAATTCCACCGTATGGTCACCGTACTACAAGGTCCATTCTCAATCATTAGAAAAGGTACAAAATAAATTCCTTCGGTACATTAATTTTAAAATGAAAATTCCAATCGAATTTATAAATTACAATAACTTGCTTGCTGAAACTAAACTTCTTAAATTATCTGATAGAAGAGTGTTAATTGATTTGCTATTTTTATTCAAAATTATTAAATCTTTAATTGACAGCCCTAATTTGTTGGAACTTATTTGCATTAATGTTCCTGCTAGGCAAACTCGCAGTAAAGATACTTTTAAATTTAACAAGAACCTCAACACTAATTATTCTATTTTTTCACCAATTCCTAGAATTCACAACCTTGCGAATAAATACTGTGAACTTATAGATATGTTTGGTTTTGACAATTTTGTGAGCTTTAAAAGGCAACTTATTTCGATTCTATCGGCTAATAATTAACTTTTATAGCTTTAATAATTTTATTACATCTTCTCCCATTCGAAACCTTTCAAGTAAATTATATCCATATTTGTTTGTTTTTTATTTGCTCTACTATACACTTATAATTGTATGCATATACCTACTAACTACTTTTTATACATAACACTATGTTCCATCTCAGATCTTATTATTTCTTATTCATGTCGATATTGCTAAATTCTATTAGTTTTTGCTTTTTACAGGTGCAACTCTTATTTTGTTATTTTTTTTTTTTTTTTAAATCTCTGTTATAATGTTCTTTACCTCACGAGTAAGTTACACTCTAATTTATATTGGTTTATCGATTTGTTAAACTCACAATTAATACTGGGTTTAAACACACCCACTTACTTACTTTTTATGTTGAACTTTCTTTTACTTACTATTTCATGCTTGGGTATATTTTATATTGAATCCATCTTATTAGTGTTTTGCTAATTTGCACAAAATTTTATTATATGTGTTGCTTTCTTACAATTAACTCCATTTATCTTCTTATGTTCAATTATTGTAATCAATGTAAATGTATATTTTCATGTAAAAGCCCATTAGGGCGTAAATAAAATAATAAATAAATAGTTAAATATTTTCCGGGAAGAAAAGTAGCCTATGTCACTTCCCAGACCTCCAACTATTCCTATGCAAAAAATAGGTCGATCGCTCGCTCCGTTGCTACGTGAAAGAAGGACAAATAAAGAAACACACTTTCGCCATTTTTATAATATTAGTTACACGAAGAAAATGTACCCTGTTAAAAAGTGTTAAGAATTACCTGATAAAATATTAGTCATTCAGAATATATCGAGGACACGTGTTATTTTCTTGATAAATATCATGACGGAATGCGACAATATTAATATCAATATTTGTATGAACACGTGTTCGGCCGTCCTCATAAAATATTCGTTTTAACTGATACTTCGTTATCAACGCTGTCAATTCTTTTTTTTCTAATTTTGACGCTAGGTCTAAAAATAGAATTATTATTATTCTCTGTTCACAGAACTAAAAATAAAATTTTAAAAAACATTGTTTTCGTAATCTTTTAACTGAGCATAATAAGAAAACAACGGTACCTAAATAAATGATCTCTATTGCTTTATGAAACATCATTTTATAATTAGTCATAGATAAAGAGACATTATGAACCCGTACTGAAGTTCAAGAACTACATTCCTGAATTAGGATTGCCCTCACGCTAACCATGCTTAAAAATCGTATCTATAAATGGCCAAAAAACTATGAAAACATGGTAAAAACCATGAATCTGGCAACACTGATCACTAGTCTTGCACGCCACTGCTACCTAAATTATCCTGAGGCCTACAGGCATATTGTACGTTTTATATAATACCTCTGGGCTAGGGGATTTCTGATTGGTATTTGAATAAAACATCTCCCACCAACGCGCACGCGTCGCTTCTTCTCCTTACATAGCGCCCTTGGGATGATGTGCCACCGATAGAGTGTGGTAATGAAAAATTAATGACAACATTTTGCCTTTTGGGCCGTAATTTTTTTTGTGTTAAAGTTTTAATTGTTGTTAGTATTTCTTCATTAGCAAAAGTCCCCTGGAGGGACATACTTTTTGAAACTCGCAATTATTTTTGCATGCGTTTATTTTTTAATCTACCTTTATCGAAATTTGGGAAATATTTCATAATTTTGTTACTTGGGTCTGTGATAAATAAATCACCGAAAGAGCTCAGTTAAACGAGTTAATAATGAACAGCTGGTGATAAAACTTACCTTTATAAAATACTGTTAATTTATTAAAAAATCTAGTCAAATTAGACGTTTTCCTGCTAAAAACGGGACTGCAGGTCTTTAACGAATGAATGGACCGGTCGGTGGCCGAGTTGAAATCGCGTTTGGGTCCCACCCAGGCGTAGTGTGTTCAATTCCTCGGCTGGCTAAGTCCTCCATCACAACACAACAACATTTTCAGCTTACTGTGGTGGGAGTAGGAGATTGTTGAAACGAAGTGTAATTTCCACAATCTGTGCCTAAAAGTGCGGCGGTTACGTAAATAATGACCAATAATTAAGAATTTTAGTAGTCTCAAACAAGAGCACCTAGCTTCTCAAAGAATAGCAGATCAATGTACCATGATCAACTATTCATTGTGTATACTATTCGATGTTCCAACTTAGGAATCGGTTGTATTTTGGTACCGTCCCCCTTCATTGGGTTTTGTTTGTTATGATTATTGTACAAGACTGTTTTGTAATAAGCCGTAACACGCCTGTAACCGAATGCTTCATGCCTCATGCATCATGCCTGGCATGCACTTGTACCGCGGAATGCAGCTACAGTCCTGCCAACTAGAGGAGAGGCTTATTTATCGTACCTAGTAAAAGTACCGGATATTTTCATGCGGTACTTTGTACTTGTGACAAATCTCCGAAATATCTGGTTCATAAGTATTTGTAAATATAGTAAAAAATATCTGTTAAAAATACCGGTTACAAAATACTAGAAAGTATTTTATACCGGGACTGTGTATTTATTACTCTCCGTGATACCCTGGTAGGTTCAAAATACTTGTGAGTATTTTGTAACCGGTATTTTAAAAACGTATTTTTTTGTACCTGTACTCAGTGTATCCAGTAACGAAAAGTACTGACAGGACCCACATCTACTGCCAACTAGAGATGGCATTACTAGCAATTGAAATAATATATAAGGTCAAAAAAATATATAAAGCAAAAAATTGTTAATGGTGAGCTCTGGCATCTGGGATTTTGCCAAGCTTTTTCCGTTTAGAATTTCCTTCGGAAAACACATCTATTTCAACGTGCAATGTTTTATGGTTTTATTCTTCAAGAGCTACAGGACCGTGTCTTCCGTGAAATCAGTTTATTTTATCATTTCAATCAGTTATATTAGTCCACGGAGAAAAATTTATAATTTTGAATATTGCTAATTTATTAAAAATATCATCAAATTATACATGATCCGGTGAAAAACGGGATTGATAGGTTTCCTAGTAAGCTTTTCATAAAAATCCTAATATTTCCGCATTTCGTCGTATATTATCGTGTATTATTTTAATCTCTTTTAATTTATTTTAATATATGTAAATACTATTTGTACTTATATCCTCTATGGGATGTGTGGGATTGCACTAACCTCCCCACATCCTGGAATAAAGAATTTATTATTATTATTATTATTATTATCAAGGCAAATGCAAATGCATGAACACGTGTTCCGATTTATTGGGAATTTACAAAAAGTTTATCAGGAAAAGGCCCGCAATCCCCTTTGTAACTGGATTTTTAATAATTTGAAAGAGATTTTTAATAAATTAGCAATACTCATTTTTATCCGCATGGTTCAGTAAAGAGTGAATAAATCATAGAGGAAAAGATCCTGTGCGAAACCGGGTAGTAAGCGGAATATTAACCACATTTCGGGTGATATTTTCAGCATCACAAAAGCAGTGTCTTTTGGATAACTTAGTCGTTTTTGTACCGTAAAGAGTTATCCAACCAAATCTGTAGTTCCGCCAATTCCCACATTAAAAAATACATTTCCACTCTGATTCACACGAAGATTGGATACTTCTCCGTTCAAACTTTGTAACAAAATTTACGCATTTGACTCCTCCAATTGTACTTATTGCCCATCTGGCAATATTTTATTCGAGTTTCGTTGAATAACATACGTACGTACCTATATTGGCGCGCTTTTACAATCACAACGAAATGGCATGGCACCATTCGTCTCATTTTTAACTATTATTATTTAGTGTGTATGAAAGAGCGAACACGCTTTTTGACACACTTGCTAATAACAGCTGTTGAACACGAGAAACAATGCCAATGACAGTGACGGAGTGTGAATTTTTTTTTTTTTATTGAAAAAAAATGTTACCGGACAGCAAAGTGCCCATAACATTTTTTACTCCAAATGTGCTAAGGAAAAGCTGGTTAAAGTTTGTCGGGTACGTGCCGATACACCCTGTATAATACAGTTGTTAATTACATAATATAAGTATTTGTTACAGAAAAAAAGATAATAAAACACTTATTATTATTATTATTTGATGTACCCCCATAAATAAGCAGGGCTTGTGTGGATGGGGGGTGTTGGTATATTGTTTCAAATTTGATATGATTCAGTTCAAGTGCAGTTCCGAATACTTTTTAAGGTGGCTTTTGAATTCTTTTACATTTGCATTCATGTTTCCAATTTTTTCTGGTAATGAGTTAAAAAATTTAACTCCGAGATATTCATGGTTGAGCTGTCCTATTGTTTTTTTTTTACATTTAGGAGTAGGAAGTATTGACGTTTGTCTAAGATTTCTGTTATTTTTTTAAAATTATTTATAACAAGTTTCTCGTTAACTCTTTAAGATTTAAGGTTTAAAAAAAAATTAATTTATTTTTGAAGATAATATTTATGCATTTGTTATGCCAAAACGTTAATTATATGAAATTCTTAAATACATTGTTTTCGGTTCTTTAATGTGTTATAGGCAAGAAAACGTTCACATAGTATCTTTAAATGCAACTAAAGCATTTAAAGATAGATGTTTGCTCTATTCCAAACGAGTCGTGTTTTATTAATTATTTTCACAAAATTCGCTTAATTATCATCATTTTTAATATTAGCGCGCTCCCTCTAACATTAGTATTTATTTACATATCTCCCTTTCAAACCATCTTTGAACGCTTACTACGGTGCCTAAAATTTTGATATTACAATGCGAGTTGCTTGTACACTAGCCGATTCATCTATTGACAATTACAGAAATTAAGGCGGTCACGCTTCCCCCGCGCTCCGCGTACTTGGATTGTTTCCTTTTCCCTATCTCCCTTTCAAACCATCTTTGAACACTTGCTACGGGGCCTTAAACATTTCCATGTTATTTTTCCTTCTTAACCTCATTATTATGTTAATTAACCTATTCCATTGAAATAACATCTCCAAATAATAAATTTTGGAGATGATACCATATACAACTATACGTTATGATGTTTCCTCCTTCCTGCAATATAGGTCTCTTAAAAGGACCAAGGTTCACTTCTTCATTCCCCAAAAAGGCATACAGAATCCTCAAAGGTTGACAATGGGCATACGATAAACAGAAAAATATATTTATATGTACCAATTTGTTGTTGGTAGAACTATAATAAAGTGTGGTCGACTGACCGCTACCGAAAGAGTAACTGGGACCGATGGCGCGATAAGGGTACATTAATATCAGCGCAATCGCGGTCGGGAAATACTCGTCCTTCTGAGCTGGACGCACACAACAGAGCCAACAAGCTAAATGTCCTTGTTTCATTCATAATAATACATCGTCTCATACACACTCTTCTGTTATTCTAACTCTTGACATGACTCGACTCAGGTATTTGATTTAAATTATCATGACATATCTTCCTCTGGCGTCCTTGACTTATTCACTTAATCCAGAGTATTTACAAATCTTGTATCATTTCAGTCAGTGGTGACGATTATAACAGAGTAGTTTTTGTTTGTTTGTGCAAAAGCATTTACAAAACCTACACCATTTCAGTCAAGGTGACGACCATCACAGATTAGTTGTTTGTGCAAAAGCATTTACAAAGCCTATACCATATCAGTCAATAGACTTATTTTATTAATGAGACTGGAAGTTACATTATGATAGCAAAGTCTAGCCTAACGCAGTCTGTAGGTTAGTTGAATAGTCGTAACAATGAACCAAACCAAACATAACACATTTTAATTAGCTTGTACATTGTTTTATTTAAAATGTTGTATAGGGTTTTCCAATAAGAGGTGTTATTTTGATATTCAAAGAAAAATGCCATTTTTTAATATAAATGATCGAATGTTTATTTCATTATAAAGAGGGAGGTATGCCGTTAATAGTGAAAAATAACACCAGTCAAATGACAACCACAACCACGCCTACAGGACCATATCCTTTTCATGAAATTTTCAATAACCAAATCGCAAAGTGGCTGCCTTATGTCCTCGATAGCCTCACGAATTCCATCTTTGAGGTCTTGAATCGACGCTGGGCTGTTGGCGTAGACCTTCTCTTTCACGTGGCCCCAAAGGAAGAAGTCGCAAGGTGTTAAATCACAAGATCTCGGTGGCCAATTGTGATCACCTCTTCGAGAGATAACACGGTCCGGAAACTTTTCCCGTAAAAGATCAATGGTTTCGTTGCTTGTGTGGCACGTAGCGCCGTCTTGTTGAAAGTAAACGTTGTCCAGATAAATACCATCCAATTCTGGCCATAAAAAATCATTTTATAACCGGAATTAAATACACATAACACCTCTTGGAAAACCGTATATTTACCCTGCATTTTAAATACTTGCATTGATTATCATCTACTTCTGTTTTGTTTCATCCTCTTTCGTCTTATCTGTATCTTTAAGTACACTTCATACTTTTCTTTTCACGAAATGTAATATGTAACATTATGATGTAACAATTATTAACCTATGATGTATAGATTACTGCCGCCATGCATGAAACCAGAGTACCTCAAGGACGATGATGTGTTTTTACTTATGACGGTATAATAACACTTTCCCAATACATGCAAACACCTCAGCACAGAGGTGTTAACAAAACTTTTGTTTACTGTATATAAAAAAAAAGAAATAAATAAATAAAAGGTATAGGCTTTATCAATGATTTGGCATTAACAAAAGCGAATTTGTTAGAGTCGTCACCTTAACTGAAATGGTATAAATACGTTGCCTGGGCAGTCAAAGCAGCATAATAAATAAATATATTTTTTTAAATATTATATATAATCAATAAACACCGTTACTAGTTCAATGCGAAGGCTGTTGTAATCGTGCAATAACTCCGAACACTATCTTGTCCTCTATGATAACACACAAAGTAGGCAGATACAAAGCGTATCCAAACCGGTTTGAAGTGGAAAAAAAGTCCAGTGGGCGGCAGAGCAGTTGTGCCGTTAGCGCTGTTATTAATTTCGAAGCGATACAACATTTGCATACTAATTCCTCAGGGCATACCGCTGAAAGCTCCGCTGTGATGTCTCTTTCTTTCTCATATCCGCATGCGATAGAAAGAGTGGTAAAAGGCTAATATGACACTGTTCCACTAGAATGATTCCACTAGGAGAAAATGAGATCTTTTAACTTTTCATTTAGGCGTGCCCGCCACCCTAGATTTGTTTTCGCCAGCAGTAAAACGTAACAACAAAAAATTCTTTCACATCAATGATGTCATAATATACATGGACATGCTGTAGAAATCTCAAAGTGGCACGCAAGAAGTACGTCAATTGTATTACTTAAGATTTCTGAGTGTCTAAGAATATACATATATATTAAGATATTAAATTTATCGGCAACACAAAACAATATTTATTATAAAGGTTTCAAAATGTTCAATGAACTTCCTTTAAATGTTAAGGAAGCCAAAAGTCTTGCAGTTTTCCGTGGGTTATGTCTCAATATTGTGAAGTCCGTACGTAGGTAATGAAATATTTTTATAGAAGTTTTAGAATAGATGTACACTAGATATAAAATGTTAAATTTTATACCTAAATAAATTATATTTACCTCGAGTGAAATTGACCCTACCTTTAAATACAGAACTTCTTTCTTTACAAGATCCGTCTGCACGGAGAAAAAAATGAGTACATACTGCTAATTTTATTAAAAATCTCTTAAAAATATTGGTAATCCGATTAAAAACAGGATTTGCAGGGCGTTTCCTAATAAACTGTTAGAAAATTCCTAACATATCGGATCATGTGTTCATGCACCTGCGTTTATCTTGATAATATATAATGACGAAATGCGAAAATGTTAAGATTTTCATGAACACGTGTAAACAAAATATAGTTAAAAAAATAATAATATTGGCTTAAAAGTGTCAAAATTTCCTCGTGTTTGATGACAATTTGTCTTAAATACTCGGCAAATACTAGTAAAAGTCAACGAATAACATTACATTTGTGAATGAGGCAAGGAGTGTGTGTCAAGACCGAGTTGTTTGGCGGTCAGTCCTTTCTGCCTACCCCTGCGCGGAAACTGTTATGAAGTTATTTCTTATCGGAAGATTTTATGCGTCCAATAGAAAAAGCAAGGCCGACTAGAGTAGAGTGCTGGGCGTGCAACAGCCAAATTACGAAGTCAGTGCTGTCCCCAACTAGTAATTCACAGTTTAAAATAGTCTAATCACTCTGTTTATTTATATGCTTGCGGTAAAACGACATATAAATCAGCAGTGACAGCGAGTATCAACGGCAATCGCCGCCATTTTCAAACTGTCGTTTATTCTCTATTATGGCAAGGAACTGAATTAATCACTTGACATCTCAAAATGTGTCAGGCGCCCAGATCCCCTACTCTAGTCAGTCTTGAGGTTAGTATTCGACGCAACTTTTAAACACGAAAATGCCGCGCAGTCCTATCGTTTATTCCGTTAATACACATATTATATATATTTTTAATGTTTATCTTTGTCACACAAGAGAAACCTAAGAGTGTTTCTTTCTTGCCACATTTTATCTTAATTTTGAGAGACAATAACAAGTCTAGATACATTGTAACGTCATTATTTCAAATCAAATACATTTGCACTACATTCCAGATGCTCACGTAACTCTAATGAAAGACTAACCTAACCTAACCAAACCAATAGCCGTGTATCCCCAAACTGTATTTTCTCTCTCCTAGTTCTTCCCAGGTTCACTCCTTCCTTTCATCGAATAACCATCAATAATGGCGTAGGCCCTGAGGGAAAATATTTTCCCCCCTTAAGCCTTTGAGCTTCACACCGTGCCTCATATAGAGATTCCATAGCCCCACTGGCTCCGGGAAGATACATACAGGACTCTTAAGCGTTATAAAAATATCGACACTTAAATCTATAATTTCATGATAAGAGCATTTAACTATGAGAAATATCTAAAAGTCAACGCGTAAAGACGTCGTTTATTTTATTTTTTTATATTAACTCCACACAGGAGGCCCTGAAGAAAATAATTTCCCTCAGGGCCTAGTCCTAGTGGAGGGTCTTTTTGTGGAGAGGAAGGAGTGAACATGGGTCTTGATGAGTCCCATGTTGTAGGAGGGAGGAAACACAGAGGCCGGCAGTTCCTTGCAGAGGCCGGGCGCGCGTTTGGCGTGTATCCCGACTACGCACCGGTGCCGAAGGGATCAATGACGCTAGTTCCTCAGAGCATCTTCCGTTGTAATACCGATAGAACAAGGACAGCATACCTACCTGACGCCTGTGCTCTAAAGATTGCAGTCCGTTTGTTAAGATTGGGGAATCTATCAAACGGACCGCCCGTTTTTGCACAGAGTTTTTTTCAGGTATTTAGGGGCTCCGGACCAGAGATGGCTGCCAAATTCGACAGTAGGGCGCACTTGCGATTTGTACAGGGTCAGCAGTTGTGTACTATTAAAGTATCTGCGGGCCCTGTACAGTACGCCCAGCTTCTGAGAGGCCAGCTTTACTCTGGCTTCGATGGAGCCCCCATACCTGAGCTGGTCACTTATAGTTACACCAAGCATATCAATGGAAGGCCTGTTCGGAAGATTGCTTCCATTGAAGGAGACTAGATTATCATTTGGATCCCTTTTAGACGTAATCAGACAGGATTGGGTCTTTGAAACATTAAATTCAACGAGATTATTTTTACCCCAGGAGGAAATACTCTCGAGATAACCGTCCATTCTCTGCTTCAAAGCCCTCCGAGCCGTTGGAGTTTGTGTGCCCTTTGGGGGCTTGTCAAACAAAAAGCTATCATGAACTGTACTGTCATCCGTGTAACAATGAATCGGTGCACATGTCAAAAGGATTGAGGATTGAAATATTATCTTATCCAAGAAATAGAGTCGACAACTCTACCACCCTCGCCAAATGCCGATCGGGTAGGACCGACATTTATTTTGTATATTAACTGCTGTAATGTCATCCAATTTCAGATAAAAGCGTACATGTCCGAGTGTGTGATTGTCAAAAGTTGACAGAATGCATTTTCATCGACAACGAGTTTATCTGTCGAGTTTCAGGTGGATCGGAAGTGGGTTAATTTCGCTTCCAAGATTTGCATTCATTCATTACCGAAAACAAAGTGAAATTTATTTATTTTAATATCAACGGTATAAAACATACCATATACAGTAAATTATAAACAGTGACATCAGAAAATATACAATTAACAGAAACTCTAGATGGATATATGTATCTTCCACTATTCTAATTATTGCTCATACACAACAGCTCAAGTTCGATACTATAATATGATTGTAACGATTAAACATCACAAATTAAAACATTAATGAGATATATTATAGACATAGACAAATCACACACTTACTTTCACATATTTTGGTTCCTTGGAACGGGCAATTTGCCTAGTTAGGAACCAATAATTTCGACCTGATAAGGTACAATAATCTATAAGCACTAAAAATATTTTAATTATATCTTGTATCATATGTACTGTGTGTAAATCTAAAGGAATAAATAAATATAAAAAGTTAGAGATAGAAGTATATGCAAAACTTATAGGTAGACTAGGTTAGATTAGTATTGATTGAAATATATGATAGTATAGATACATGATATAATATATTACAATAGCTAAAATGTATGCATTTATTTTCAGGTTTTGGTTGAAAGTAGGTAAGTGCCAATCAAGCTGTTGGTTCACCGTATTGACTATTATTATTATTGACCCAAGTTTCCTGTGTTGCCCCAGGCAGTTCATTTTATATAATATTTATTTGACTTTTTACGTAAGTATGAGTAGACTTACTTTTTATTGGTCATGATTTAAAAGATATGATATTAAAGCCTTTTTGTACCTAGCTTCTGTGCAGTTAAACAGATCCGCTACATCTGCGTACCTATTACTAATTTCATGTAATCTAGGTACAAGCGAGTGTTTGAAATGTTCAGTCTTAGAATTGTTACAATTAAAGAGGGTTTTAGAACGAATAGCTCTTATGGGTACATTAAATTCAATGAGGTTAATTAAATCAAGGCTGTCTACACTACCATTTACAATTTTGATCATAAATTCAAATAGATGCGTTTAAAAAGAGGACCGGTTAGTAACTGAGTAGACAAATGAGTGGAGTTCCTCACAAATGGAGGAAATCAAATTAAGTCTGATTATTCGTAACCCGAAAGTGTACGTCTTCTTTAAAAAAAAAGAATCATCTGATTCGGCGGATATAAGAATAATTATAATAATTATCGATCTTTGGGTCAATGTAAACATAGACAGAATGACTTAAATACGGAGAAAACAGGTTTACGCAATGTATAAGAGATTTCGGACAGCCTCGATATTTCTTTGATTTTATTTTATTTGTTTGGCAGAAACTAAACAAATCCACAAATCAAACCAAAATCTGGGAAAATAAATATTGTATTAACTTAAATAACGATTAAGAACATAAAAATGGTGTATTTTAATCCAAACAACAATTTATTGAAATATATTTTTAATTAATACTTAAAAGGTATATTTCAAACGTTTCTACAGTTCAAAGTGTAAAAAATACAGCATTTTTGTATAGTACGTATGACGTCACGCGTACCCCACAAGATTTCCCATCGTTTGTAGGGCTTTAAATTTTTTTTAATCGAACAACTAAATATTAAACTTAATAGGTGATTTTTTTTTCAAATGAATGGTAACTTGGGGGGGGGTTCGGTGCCTCTTCTGAGTCGCCCCAGACAAGGGGTTGGGAAAGCGCAGCAGTGATGGGCAGGACATTTATTACATTTTTTTTCTTTATTTACATACATTTGTTAACATGTAATTCTTGGGTTATGTAATATAATTTGTATTTTTTGGGTTAGCTGGAAGAAATAGGATGTAACCTATAAGCTATACCCTTTGAACTCTGTATTTTTGTGCAATATTTTTTTTTTAATTTTGACACGATTTCAGAATGAGTTTTTATGAGCTACTCAAATGAGGTGTCCCACCTCAAATGAGGCGTGGTGTGAAGTGAAAAAGGGAAAAGAAAGAAAAAATGCGCTAAAACTTTGTAAACCCAAATTATATCTTCCCAAGAATATTTTCATATCCTGGGGGCTGAAATGGGTGGAAAAAAATTACAGAGAAAAAATTTAAGAGAGGTTAGAAGATTTCGTAGAAAATTTTCTTTAAAATATTGGCGAGGAGGTGGCTTCCTATCTATAATAGTGCTACCGCATGTAGGATCCTTAACTATAGTAGTGCATTTCCGTGTGTGTATCATTTTAGAAAATGACTAATTCAAGTGGTCAACTATTTAACTTTCGGTGTGTTGACATTTTTACCCATGAATTTCGGTCGGCTAAGTTGCCAGTTATTATACATATAACATAGTCTGACGTTGATAATACCTACTGATAATGTAGAAGATAAATAACGGTAGGAAAGATTATAAATAGAACTTCGACATTTAAGCTTGGTCGACGCATCTAAGACAATACGTGTTATTATTTTTTATTATAAACATTCACACTCAAGCGGAAAATATTTACACAATTTTATTCCCAACTATAAATAGGTATTAGGAAGATGGGTACCTGGCTATTCAGATGTGGTAATCAAACACGGCTAAAGCCACTTAAAGCAATTATTTTTATGTTAAACAGCACAATAGTCCCATCTGCTCCCAACCTTCTGGAGCCATTGAGACTATGGCATACCCAATTGGGGTATGTTGTGAGGCTGAATGTAGCGGGGAGGAGAAGGAGATGGGGAAGAGGAAGGTGGGAAAGTACCTGGCTATTCAGATCTGGTCACTAAACACGGCCAAAGCCATTTCAAGCAACGTTTCAATTCTGAATCGTTGTCTTACAACAGGGCGATACTGAGAGTATCTTCCACTACGGAACTATGAAATAACATAAATTAATCAAATAAAATTTATTTGCGCACGTCGGGATTTGAACCCTCGACCACGGAGGCCGTCATGATTCTAAATGATGTTATTTCACCGGAGCGGTACTGAGAATGTCTTAATTGATAATTGACAACAAAAATGTCCATTTTGGTACCGCAATATGACGGATACCTAAATTTCCTAGGCCATTAGCTCCATCTCGGTTCACTGCGCAATTTAACACTCCGCCTATCAATTATTGGAAATCTTGCGCTAAAACCTTGTAATGAACGCTATTTGATGAACGTCGTTACTTGTTACTGGGTTCGGAACTGGAATTAGCAAGAAACCAAACAGAAGGCGGGCGTGATTTAACAGCTTACGAGGAAGTGGCTCTCAACATATCTTAAGAGAAATCGGTAGGGTAAAGTGATTGAAAGACCACCGTTCAGAATCTTCTTTTATTAATTAATTTTTAATTAAAAATTCCCCAATTCCTTGTATATGTGCACAATATAATACAAAATTTTACAGCCTTGACATTTTTGGTAATAACCTAAAGAAATATCGATATGAAGTAATGCGTACGATCGATTATTAATATGAGAGTATGGAATGTATCGGCAGCATCTCCTATCCTCTTCCTTTAACACCAAATTAATTTTAAGATAATAAAACTTCATTTCTAATGAACTTTAACATAAGAAATTTCTGTGGCTTGACTTCAGTTAACTTGTATATTTATATCTATCATTGTATATTATATAAAAGCTGTTTGTTTCTTACAAAATAAATTAATTAATTCTGTAGAACAAATGGCAAGAGCGAAGCGCAACAAAGTCAGTATGTAGGACAAGTGGCAAGAAAGAAGCTCAACAAAAGCAGTCTGTAGGACAAATCTCAATAGCGAAGCTCAACAAAAGCAGTGTGCAGGACAAATTGCAAGAGCGAAGCTCAACAAAAGCAGTGCTCAGGACAAATCACAAGAGCGAAGCTCAAAAAAAGCAATCTGAGGGACAAATTGCAAGAGCGAAGCGCAACAAAAGCAGTGTGCCTGACAAATTGCAAGAGCTCAACAAAAGTATTGTTCAGGACAAATCGCAAGAGTGAAGCTCAACAAAAGCATGTGGCAAGAGCGAGGCTCAATAAAAGCAGTGTCCAGGACAAATCGCAAAAGTCGAGCTCAATAGAAGCATGTGGCAAGAGCGAGGCTCAATAAAAGCAGTGTCCAGGACAAATCGCAAAAGTCGAGCTCAATAGAAGCATGTGGCAAGAGCGAGGCTCAATAAAAGCAGTGTTCAGGACAAATCGCAAAAGTCGAGCTCAACAAAAGCATGTGGCAAGAGCGAGGCTCAATAAAAGCAGTGTTCAGGACAAATCGCAAAAGTCAAGCTCAACAAAAACATGTGGCAAGAGCGAGGCTCAATAAAAGCAGTGTTCAGGACAAGTCGCAAAAGTCAAGCTCAACAAAAGCATGTGGCAAGAGCGAGGCTCAATAATTGCAGTGTTCAGGACAAATCGCAAGAGTGGAGCTCAATAAAAGCAGTATGAAGGACAAATTTCAAGAGCCATGCTCAACATAAGCAGTGTACAGGACAAAAGGCAAAGACCGAAGCTCAACGAAAACAGTTTGCAGAACAAATTACTATTTATTTCAAACAACACGCCTTAGAAAAAAAAATGGGTCAATGTAGAATGTAATTGACCAACCGACTGCACAAATCCGTTGATCGATATGTTCCGCGTTCTGACAGTTTTATGCAGTAAAAGCAATAATATTGTGTTTCTAAGAATAGGCAACGCCGGAAGCCCGCTTAGGAAACCGCTAAACGTCGGTTTTCCTTCTTTACGAACCGTGCGATTGAACTATGTGCCATTGACATTAATAAAATTCTTAGTAAAGTAATTAAATTTAAATTACTTGAGGAATTTTAGCAATGACAATAATATTATGTTAACTAAGTCATCATTATTAATAATTCTAATTGGTAGGTACTTGTAACTAAAATAACAATAATAAAGTTTGGGTGTTATCAAACGGCCAATCAGCGCCATTTTGGGTTTCGTTGGCATTCAGGTAAAATGAGCTGATGGTCGCGGATTCGTGCGAGAGTAAATTAATACATTTGTTTTATTTCACAATTTATTCATTAAAAATGATGTATATAAATAATTTATACTATTATTATACATATATACTTGCGGCACGTTACAGACTGGAAGATACTCTCAGTATCGCCTTGGTGTAAGACCACCATTCAGAATTGAAACGTTACTTGAAATAGCTTAAGCAGTGTTTGGTGACCAGTTCTGAATAGCCAGGTACTCCCCCACCTTCCTATTCCCCATCTCCTCCTCCTCACTACTACCAGCCTCACAACATACCCAATCCTAGTCTCACTGTCTCCAGAAGGTTGGGAGCAGTTGGGACTCTTGTGCGATATTCACATAAAAAATACTATTTCAGGCAAGGTTTCAATTCTGCACGGTGGTCTTTCACGAAGACGAAACTGAGAGTATCTTCCACTATGGAAAGTCCCGCAAATATAATATTGAATATAATTTTAAATGAATTAATTCTGAAAAACAAATTAATTTAAAAAAAATTTACTTGCGCACGCCAGGATTTGAACCAACGATCTATGGATTCCTAGTCAAGAAAGAGCCTTATCATGTGTCCCTCATAAACAGAGATTTTAGGCTTCCCAAAACTAAACTTACATGCACACAAAACAGCGTGTTTTATAAAGGGCAAAAACTTTATAATAACCTACCAAATGTCATAAAGGAAGCCCCCAAGCCTTAGCACTTTTCGTAGGACATGTGCTTTATGTGTAAAAAATATTTTTTGATTGTTGAACATACTCACCAATATTATTTTAGTCACCTAGATATCTTATATAATATAATTTTGTGTATTTATCTTTTTCTCTTAAAATGTAATTGTTATTTTTTGTATTTTTTATATTTTCCTACTAGATGTATGAAAAAATTTGCGTACATCTAAATAAAGATTCAAAAACAAACAAACAAAGTCCACCAAATTTAGGTAAGTTAATTATGTTGTAATTCTACCCAGATTTGTGCAATTTCAATCGCACATTGTACCACGTCATGACAAATAAATTCATGCCGATTTAATTCAACTGAGATTTGATTATATTTGAATTTCGAATGCCACAAAGAAAGTAATCGTTTCAATGATGCACTCTCGTCATAATTGTGTTGTGTTTATTTAAACGGCAATAGGCAGTATGGCAGGTGAGATAAAGGCGAGATTCGTCTGCATTAATAATTAAGGTAATTTAAAGCTCGTGCAAGATTTTTGCAAGTCAGCGAAGAAACGAAGCGAGAAAGTATTGATACTGGAAATGAAATTGAAATCTATGCAATTTTTTAAATACCGTCTGAGTCATTTAGACGGTGTCTCGTAGTACAAGCGGTAACTTGCTCTGAAGTTACGCCGAAAAACACGTTTTGTTCTGTGTATCTTTACATGCAACTAAAGTATTTGTCGAGAGATTTTTGCTCTATTTCAAACAAGTATTGTTATTAAATATTTTCACCATTACCGTTCAATTATTATCGTTTTTTTTATAATATTAGCGCGCTCCCTCTAACATTCGTATGTACATATCTTCCTTTCAAACCATCTTTGAACGCTTACTACGGGCCTTAAGCCAGGCTCGAGGCCGGCTTTACCACGCCAAAGTTGAACGGGCGCGTAAGAATCTAATTAGTCAGACGGTTAATCTGTGCCGACTAAATTAAGCTAGTTACACAAGAGACTAAAAACGACAGGTCACAATATAAAAAGTGCTAAGGTAAATAACAGTGGTCAGGGCACCGCCATAAGTAGGTACTTAATAATATCTGTCTGCAATACACAATATTATAAAGTACAGGATTTTCCAATAAGAGGTGTTATTTTGAATAGCCCGCTATTTCGGTAGATGTTACTTTTGAAGCTGTCATTGACAATTGACATTTGACAAGTAGAAACTACGCCATTAATAAAAATTGAACGATACACGCTTCAACAACGCATTGAAATTATTAAAATTCACTTGAGTGAATCAAATGCATATCATCTTGAGTGATGAGGCCCATTTCCACCTCGGTGGCTTAGTCAACAAGCAAAATTGTCGCATCTGGGGCTCGGAAAACCCAAGAGTTATTGTTGAAAAGCCTCTCTATCTTCAACATGTAACTGTTTGGTGCGGTTTATGGTCCGGCGGAGTCATTGGAACATACTTTTTCGAAAATGAGGCTGGAGCAACAGTTACGGTGAGTGGATCGCTATCAAGAGATGATTAATGATTTTTTACAGCCGGAATTGGATGGTATTGATCTGGACAACGTTTACTTTCAACAAGACGGGAGCTACGTGCCACACAAGCAACGAAACCATTGATCTTTTACGATTGAATATCAAAATAACACCTCTTATTGGAAAACCCTGTAGTAATATTATTTATAAAGAAGTATGTTATGTAAATAAAGAAAGCGAAAACCAGGCGACCAGTTTACGAGGAATATACCGGTTAGTGAAAATGAATGCAGCTAAAATAACGGTGCGTTGTTTGTAATAACTAATAACCAATGTCGTTCTCAATCAACGCAATCAACGTGCAATTCAATCGAAACCAAACAATGCGCCACACTAATCATTTTCACTTCGTTGCAAAAGCATTTCACTTAAATGCTTCGTGATAAGAAGGCATAACTGGACTCGTTAAAGTAATGAAAAAAATAAGTTGATTTGTTTCTGCCAATACGATTAACCTATATTTTCAAGAAGGCTATGCAATCTGCTAACGATAAAAAGCATTCGGCTCGTGAAAAGTACTCGGCTCTAGATAATCAGCTCGTGAAAAGTACTCGGTTCAAGATAATCAACTCGTGAAAAGTACTCGGGTCAAGATAATCAGCTAGTGAAAAGTACTCGGTTCAAGATAATCAACTAGTGAAAAGTACTCGGTTCAAGATAATCAGCTCGTGAAAAGTACACGGTTCAAGATAAAAAGCTCGTGAAAAGTACTCGGTTCAAGATAAAAAAAAACTCGTGAAAAGTACTCGGTTCAAGATAAAAAATACTCGTGAAAAGTACTCGGTTCAAGATAAAAAGCTCATGAAAAGTACCCGGCTCAAGATAATCAGCTCATGAAAAGTACTCGCGTCAAGATAATATGCTCGTGAAAAGTACTCGGTTCAAGATAAAAAGCTTGTGAAAAGTACTCGGCTCAAGATAAAAAAACTCGTGAAAACTACTCGGCTCAAGATAATCAGCTCATGAAAAGTACTCGCGTCAAGATAATCAGCTCGCGAAAAGTACTCGGCTCAAGATAATCAACTCGTGAAAAGTACTTGGCTCAAGATAATCAACTCGTGAAAAGTACTCGGCTCAAGATAATCAACTCGTGAAAAGTACTCGGCTCAAGATAATCAACTCGTGAAAAGTACTCGGCTCAAGATAATCAACTCGTGAAAAGTACTCGGCTCAAGATAATCAACTCGTGAAAAGTACTCGGTTCAAGATAATCAGCTGGTGAAAAGTACTCGGCTCAGGATAAAATGAAATCTCAACTCAGGACGACAGGATATGTCGCCGCGCCGTACGATGATATTAGATGATAAAATACAATAGAAATTCCAGACATAGTGAAATGCTTACATTCATTTTTATAGTTACATTTTTCGTGAAATAAGTCTCAGAGGCGCTAAACCAAGTAAAACATTTTTTTTTAAATTACTTTTTTACATCATATTTGGGGTGCTGTGTGTACACGAAGAATACTATCTGATAAAAAAATATTGCTATTTAATTTAGAATCTCTTCAAACTATTCGTATTCCTGTTAAAAAGGGAATTGTAGGCCATTAACGAATTAATTGATAGGTATCCTGATAAACTTTAAGTAAAATACACTAATGTTTTGTCGCACGTGTTCATACGTAGCAACTTTAGCATTTCGTCATGATATATTATTAAGACAAACACGTGTTATTATGAATTTACCAACACTTTATCAGGAACCGGCTTGCAGTCCCTTTTTTAACAGGTTTACCAATGAAGACATTTATAATAAATCAGCATTACTCAATTTTCTCCGTGTAGGATTCTTTTAAGTAAAGGAGAGAAAGTTGTGGAAAGGAAAAATGAGTGAGGGATGGGTAAAAATCTACTGGTCTGTGTTTCCAGGATGCTATGTATGAATCAATCTCTCCCACTCCGGTGTAAGGCGTTGGGTCAAGAGAGTCTGGCAGGATATGTCGAAGGGTGTCCCTCAACCGGCCCGCCACGCAACTGATCTCAACCCATGAACCCGGACATTCATCCATAGGTTAAAATAACAAATGAAAATGCTTTAAGCAATTAATAATATAATTGCAATAATAATAATAACATGGCATTTATATAGCGCAGTTTAGTGTCATTTCACTTCAAGTGAGAAACAATAAGTAATATGTTGTAATAACTAATAACTAATTACATAAGTACCATGTGGTAATAACTAATAACATAAGTACCTTTTTGTAATAAGTAATGACTTAAGTACCGTGTTGTAATAACTAATGACATAAGTACCATGTTGTGATAACTAAAAACATAAGTACTATTTTGTAATAAGTAATGACTTAAGTACTGTGTTGTAATAACTAATGACATAAGTACCATGTTGTAATAACTAATAACATAAGTACCATGTTGTACTAACTAATAACTAATTACATAAGTACCATGTTGTAATAACTAATAACCAATGATATAAGTACCATGTTGTAATAACAAATAACCAATGACATAAGTACCATGTTGTAATAACTAATGACATAAGTACCATTTTGTAATAAATAATTACATTAGTACCATGTTGTAATAACTAAAAACATAAGTTCCATGTTGGAATAACTATTAACTAATGACATAAGTACCATGTTGTAATTACTAATGACATATTTAAGTACACGCACACCAAAAATTTTCCAAACTATTTCGAATCAATTTGAACCACTATCGGTGTGCTCAAATACATTAAAAAGTGTGCCCTAATGCCTAATTGCCTGTAAAACTGAAAAAAAAAGGTTTGGCAATCGCACTAAATAGTTTTCAAGAACACATTTGGATAGTCATTTTGCTAACCCAAATTCAAGTGTTTTGTTACAAGGCTGCTTGCTTGCCTACTCACAGTAATCACGACTCAGGATGCGCGCGCCAGGATATCAAACAGTAAAATTACAATACAAATACCATAAACATTAGATTGTAAACCATTGTTTACAAGGTCGCTATTCTGAGGAACGATAAGCAGTAAAGTTTTTTTTTTTGTTATCTCATAGTTTCATATCTGTAAACAAAGCACGGCCGTTTGTAGCTACTGTTGGATTCTTAAACTTATCTAGCGTTTCGTGGAGATATTTCAGAGGGACAGAAGGCATTGCTTTTAAGTACATTTATTTTTATTTCACTTGTATTGTATTCAATGAACGTACGAATGAAGTGGAATCTTGGAGGTGGAAATCCGGCAGAGATACTCGTATGAGACACAGGAAAATAATTTATCTCGGGTCCTGCTATCGTTTTTTAAGGAGAAGAAGATCTGGGAAGGAAAAATGTACGAAAAGGGTAGGAACCTGGGGGTTAGTGTGTCTAGGATTGACAGATGTTTGAATTAATCCCTCCTACTGCGGTGTAAGGCGATGGGTCGAGAGAGTTCTGCTGGAGAGGTAAAAAAATCTCCCTCAACCAGTCTCAAAATCCAGCCCGCCACACAGTAGTTGGGTAGACGCATCCGCCGCCAAGACGTAGACAATCGTCAACTCCTTAAACCTGGGCGCTCCTGCTAAGTCACCAAGAGTGAATGGTTCGCGGCGGCGGTACCTATCCCTGACTCCCAAATTGGTGGTAATCACGCATAACACGCGGACTCTGAAAGTGGACGACGTTAAAGCAGTTAATATACGAAATAAATGTCGGTCCTTCCCAACCAGGACTTGGCTCAGTTGTTGGCGCAATTGATTCCAGTCTCTGCGGAGGACGGTTCAATCCTCAGTCTAACCATAAACACTTTGATACTAGCCGACCCAAGAGATGGCGCGATTAGGTAAAAAATTGAAAATAGATGTATTAAGAGTAATTCTTTGTTTTTACAGGATGATTTTTTTGTATTCTCTGTCGAGTTCCTTTATTATAATAATAATTAGGTGACTTGTATAGCGCCGTTTTTGTGCAAAATCACCTCAAGGGCGCTGTACAAACTTATAATACATTTCTACAGTGATCTATGTTATTAGTTAACTATTTATGGAGATTACATACAGTACAATACTTACCTGGTAGGTCACTTGAGATTAACACTTAATTGACATTATCTAATTATTATCATTATCTATATCATTATCTTATTAGCGAAATTTAGATACAGGATTTAGGACATAATTGGAAAATTGAATATAACTGGACTTCCTCTAAGTAATGGTATATTTAATTTAAGGGTACGACAGCTTAAAAAGGTAAGTTTTTAGTTTAGACCTGAATTTTGTTGGACTTGTTATGGATCTTAGTTCCGGAGGGAGTTTATTCCAAGCCTTCGGCCCAGATACTCCGAAAGCGAGATCACCAAACTTAGTATTTGGCTTGCGCTTAGGTTCTATCAGTCTGCCTACAGCTGATGATGTTGCTGATCTAAGAGTTGACTGCCTCAGACCAGTGTTTTCCGGGACGCATAGTTCAGAGATGTAGGGTGGGGCCATTTCATTGATGGATTTAAACACCAACCAGCAGAGTTTTTACTGGATTTTTTCAGGGCACTTGAGCCAGTGAAGGTTACGAAGGTTTTCTGAAATGTGCGAATATTTTGAAACCCCGATTATGAGCCGTGCTGCTGCATTAAATACTGATTGAAGTTTGTCAATTTGATATTTTGGAAGGCTGGTATAAATGCCGTTGCAGTAATTATACATATATCTATTGGGAGCCGGGTTACTGTATATAAGATATAATGTATTTGTGTTACATTATCCAACCCCACGTTGGTTTTTATCTTTGAATGCAACATAATATCTCTGAATTGTAGTGTTTCTAGGGGAAATACAATCGCTTTTATGTTCATGTTCTACCCGAGACCATGTTCATATTTAACCACGTTTGCCTCGCCGACTCATTAATAATTTTGTGTGGTTATCGTATGTCGGTTCGTAACCCTTTCAGCTTTTTCTTATCTCTTTTTATCTGATGTTTGCGTTGTTGCTTTACATTTCAGGAATTAGAAATTAAATACATCTATTTTTATTAATACATGTACTAAAACTATTAAAATTATTGTACTTGAGTACAATTCTGCGGTCTGGAACCGACATTATAATATACATGTACAAGCTGTTGAAAGAATACAAAATAAATACGTTTATCTTACATTTTATAAATTTTAAAATGGGTATTCCGGCAATAAGGAAGTTGAGTCCATTTTTTTTATTTTTTTTTATCAATGTTCGCATTCAAACTTAAATACTGGTATTTTTTTTTTTTTTTTAAAGTTTGTTTTCATAGTTAAATTAATTCTCAAAGTTTAAATTTTATTAAGCCCGCCAAAACGAGCGGAATCCGAGCGGTAACAGGCGGGGTGTAGTGTGACGTCATTAGAACTGTGAAAACCACGTCGCTTAAGCATTATGTATGGAAAAAATTTTAATTCTTCAACAAGGAATTCCAGTAATTTTTTTACCAATGTTAACCGTCTATTATAATTGATGTTATTAAAAAAAAAAGAAAATTGATTAAGATTTCATAGTTAAATTAATATTTTAAGTTAGAATATTTGCTTTTCACGCCCGGTACGGTATTGCCGTCGCTACTTGTTGACGTTCCCCGCGCGAATTCAGGACCACCGCGCAGAAAAGTAGAGACCAAAAGTAAAATAACGGTTTACAGCCCAGTTCACTGTGAGACTTTTCTGAGCGGCCGGCGGCCTGAAGTGTATCACATGCTATGTGACATGTATAATAATAAAAACTTCTAAGTTATGCAATAAACAACATATTATTATAAAGCACTATACGAATATGTATCTTTAGAAATCCATTTCATATAATAATAATAACAAATACGTATATATATTTGACAAACCCAAATAAACCTTTGGCCTATACACCTCTCTCATCTAAACCGACCATCTCTCATGTAATAGAAAGAGATGCACCATAGGTGTTCCGTTGTACGTACAAGTCACGACACATGTGACGACAGAATTCTTTCGACCAATCGTGGAGCGTATACAGTCTATTGCTATTGAATGCTTTTTCAAGAACGTTTAACTAATTCTAAGAATAATAATATAGAAATATATTTATATATTTAGAATCGATATTTTTTGATCTACATGAACATATTTTTTATAAGTCAAAATATTTTTCACTCAACTTCCTTATTATGTTACACTACAATACTGTTAAATTATATAAATATGCTCAAATTGTCAAACAGAAGAATTTTCACTGACTTGGTATATCTATATAAAATTCTAAATGATTTAGTTGATATTCCGGAATTGCTAGAATTGATAAACTTTCGGATTCCACAGCGTAGTACTAGAAGTCAGGATATATTTCAGTGCAGAAATTCTGTGCCAAACTACCATATGTATTCCTCTTTGCCCAGAATACAAATCGAGTGAAAAAATTATACCAAGTCAGTGGTTTTTAATTTGAGTCTTCAATTTAACTTTAAACAAATATAAAATGTAGTTAATGAAGCAATTCAGTTGTGTACAATAAATAATGTATATTTCTTTATATTCATTTGTATAGGCCCCGAAAAGGGTTGTTAATTAATAAATATACATTTTTTATTTTGTTTTGACTCTTAACTGCTGTAAGCATCTCTAAATAGTCTAAAATAAAGTCGCTGTTCGTGTCTGTTTGTTTGTGCGCTTAGTTCTTCTAAACTACGCAACGGATTAAGACAGGGTTTTCACTATCATTTAGAGAATTTGTTCCGGAAGGTTTATATATATTTATATAATACATGCATTTTATATTTTAAAGAAAGTAGAGAAGAGTCGATGTTTTGTAATCAAGTCGTAAATATATTTTCGGGCGCTTTCATTGCTAACGCTGGCTAAACCTTATGAGATGCATCAAAATAATGTACTACAGAAAATTCCGCGACGGAATATGTCTATCGCCTAAGGATAATCCCCAACAACACCGGGTACACGTCAGCTAGTATAAAACAAAAAATTGGTTTGACTAAGGATTGGAACCTCCTCCCAGGGACTGTATTCAACACCTAAACCAAATCATGATTGGATAGTACCGACTATTATTATATATAATGAATACCATCCAATTTCAGAAAAATAAATGTGTGCGCGCGTGTTTGCATGAGTATATGAATGCACTGACATCGACAACGAGTATATCCGATTATTATTTTTTTGGTAAACTAATGTTTAAGACAGGATTTTTTATGCATAGCACAAAGGATAACAATTATTTTTATAAGCAATAATTATTAGCCTGAAACACTCATCCACATTGAAAAATCTCCTGATAAAAGATTCCGGGTTCAAGTACCGTTGGCGTCATGTATCTTTTATCAGGAGATTTTTCAATGTGGATGAGTGTTTCAGGCTAATAATTATTGCTTATAAAAATAATTGTTACCCTTTGTGCTATGCATAAAAAATCTTGTCTTAAACATTAGTTTAGCAAAAAAATAATAATTAATATTTCACAAGTTCTAGTATCTTCACCAAAAAATGTAAACAATTTGTCTCGACGCCATCTAGTGAGAGAGTTAGCACTTACAATGCCTTTCTCATATAAAATAAAGTTGGTTGTTTCAGGTGAAAAAATGTAACAAGCAGTAAGTGTTGAATGAAACACTAGTATATATTGAATTATTTCGCGGAATATAAGCCGCCATAGCTCAGTGGTCAGAGTTGTCGACCGGAAATCGAAAGGACACGGGTTCGAGTCCCGTTGGCGTCATGTATCTTTTATCGGGAGATTTTTCAATGTGGATGAGTGTTTCAGGCTAATAATTATTGCTTATAAAAATAATTGAGTATATCCAAGTTTCAGATCGATTAGATGTCGGGAAGTGAGTTAATTTCCACTTTCAAGATTCCATTTCATTCATTCAATCAAGAAACGAAATCGAAATTCAAACAGATGTTTTTAAAAATAGACGTTTCTTTGGTCTCCTAGGAGACAGATACGGGCGATCGGTCTAAAAGATGTCCATATCTTTGAGTACTAATTGAAGTATAATAAAAGCTTTGTGTTTGTTCCACCGATAATTCAATAGAAGTTGCTCCTAAATGCACCATTGATCCCTTCGGCACAGGCAGGGTTTTTAAATCTCATGTAGACATCGACCTTTTAATCCATTTTTTGGAGGTTTTGATTTTGAAGGCAGATTTGTTAAAAAAAACAAACCCACACCGGAACACTTTTTTTTTATTTTTACATGCATAGATATTTGCGACACATTGAAAAATATAGTATTGGTAATTTATTAAGAACCTGTTCAAATTATTGGTAATCCGATTAAAAATGCATTTGCATTTACCTTAAAAATATATATCAAAACGAAATGCGAAAATATTCGGATTTTCATGAACACGTGTTCCAAAATCGTGATAATATATTCGTAATTTATTAAAAGTTTATCAGGCCTGCAATCCAATTTTTAACCGGATTACCAATAATTTGTAGAGATTCTTAATAAATGTAAAAACATCAGAGTGGTAGATACTTTATGTATTGCCATGGTGAAAAACCACCATTGAAAGTGGAAACGTTGCTTGAAAGCCTTGTTTGGTGACCAGATCTGCATAGCCAGGTACTTCCCACTTTCCTATTTTCATCCCTTCCCCTTCCCACTACCTTCAGCCTCACAATATACTTCAGACTGCTCCAGAAGGTCGGGATAAGTTGTAACTCACTTATGCTACGTATACACCCGCAAGCCGAACTGCCGAACTGAACGTCAACTTATGGGAAAGAAACGAAGCAACCGCAAATGGCGCGAAACGCCGCTTGCAGTTGATTCGTTCCTTTCCCGTAATTCGTGGTATGGTTCGCGTTTCGGTTCGCAAATGTATACGTACCCTCACGTTATACAATCGTCTTCAAAAATGCCCTCTAAAGACAACGAAGGCCTCAAGGGTCTAATTTGTGGACTTAATGCAAAATAGCAAATCATAATTAATTATTTAACGTGATATCATCACTAAATTAAAAAGCGATTTGCGATACACGATAATAATAATAATAATTGCCCAGGTACTGAGTCATAATCATCCAATTCTGAGGAATTAAACACAACAAATAATAATGCAGAGTTAATAAAATTGGTGTATAGCCTCCGACCAGAAGTGTATTGTGGGCGTTTTGTAAAGTAAGGTAAACATTCCCTTACCTCGAGTGAAATTGACCCTACCTTTAAATACAGAACTTTTTTCTTTAACAGATACACATGTCACCTGGTAATTGAAGAATAAACATACCACTTACCAGACATTACAAGGAAACATATCATAGGTACCCAACTTTAAAAAAAAATAAATTATTATTTAATAAATGTTTACATGTTACATTTTTTGACATTTTTTTAACTACCATACTAGGCTAATGCCCGTGTTGTGGTAGTTATACATGAAATAATAATAAAAATAACTTAAAAGAACTAAAAAATACTATTTTATAGAAACATAAGTATACAAGTATGAATCATACATGAAATAAAACTAAAAACAAATATATTAAAATTAATAGTAAACTGAAAAATAAAGAAAAAGTATATGTGTATTTAAAAAAGATACAAATAAAAATTAAAAATATTAAACATTAAGATTAAAATATAAACATAATTAATATAGATTGTTTAATGCATATAATTGTTTGGGTGCATGTTTATTTATCGTAGGTATTATCTATAAGACAACATGTTTATGTTCAACACTTAATTTTAATTTTCGTGATATGAGACAAGTTGGACGGAAGTTTTTATAATTTATTTTTTTGAAGTATCATTTCCTGTATATTGTTTAATCACCGTAAATCATGTACTGTTTGTTTCTATAATATAAAATAATAATAAAAAAAACACATATTAATCAATTTCATACGTCTTTTTTTTTTTTTTTTTTTTTTTACAGTATTACCGCACAAGAGTCCCAACTGCTCCCGTCTGGAGCCAGTGAGACTATGGCATCCCCAATTGGGGTATGTTGTGAGGCTGAGGGTATTGGGGAGGGGAGGGAGATGGGGAAGAGGAAGGTGGGGAAGTACCTGGCTATTCAGATCTGGTCACCAAACACGGCTAAAGCCATTTCAAGCAACTGTCTGTCTCATCGGAGAAAAATAAGTATTTATTTAATTATTGAATGCCCGTAGGGCTTTTACAGAGTAAATACAGTTAAAATAACGCAGAAATTTAATATCTAAGTACACAAAATAAATATCATTTGATCATTAGATACAATAAATCGATCAACTACATTTTGCACATCCAGATTCTTAACTCTGCTTGGTCTATAATGGTTTACATTTCACCAAATGAAACAGTTCTATTTGAAGCCATAAAACTTATATTGGAATATTGTTGAGCTAAATATATCTACAGCATCGGAGTACCTATATGTTTCCCAAATTTTAGATTCGTCTCATAGGCGCGTAATACTGCAAAGTTGTAGAAGAATTGCTACAAAAGTATGGTTGGTACTGTCTCGTAACTGTCATTCCGGGAACATGCAACGAAATTAAAGTATGGTAGCTACTGTCTCGTAACTGTCATTCCGGGAACATGTAACGAAATTAAAGAATGGTAGCTACTGTCTCGTAACTGTCATTCCGGGAACATGGAACGAAATTAAAGTATGGTAGCTACTGTCTCGTAACTGTCCTTCCGGGAACATGGAACGAAATTAAAGTATGGTAGCTACTGTCTCGTAACTGTCCTTCCAGGAACATGGAACGAAATTAAAGTATGGTAGCTACTGTCTCGTAACTGCCCTTCCGGGAACATGGAACGAAATTAAAGTATGGTAGCTACTGTCTCGTAACTGTCCTTCCGGGAACATGGAACGAAATTAAAGTATGGTAGCTACTGTCTCGTAACTGTCCTTCCGGGAACATGGAACGAAATTAAAGTATGGTAGCTACTGTCTCGTAACTGTCCTTCCGGGAACATGGAACGAAATTAAAGTATGGTAGCTACTGTCTCGTAACTGTCCTTCCGGGAACATGGAACAAAATTTAATGTAGCAACTCAGGGGTATTCAATAACGAATTTCTAAAAGGAGAGTCATAGTTTTATTATTGCTGTTCAGACGCAAAAAATTGTCATTACAAAGATATTTAAATTTAAAGAGTTTTACCGAAATTCACTGTAAAATTTTGGTACCTCGAAGTGGCGAAGTGTAAGAGCTTGCATTGTGCATTATTTAATTCACACTTAACCAACTCATAATAATCCAAAACTAATATTTGAATACGCCAAGTGTCAAACAATTTAGTATTTTTATTGTTAACTTTGTGGGTATCTACCTATACCGAAGCCGCAGTGAGTAGTGTATTGGCCAGTATAGTACCTACTAACATATTGGTTCCGAGTGCGCTGAGATATCTAGGCTGTCCCATTAGCCACATCTGCAAGTAAATAATTACAACTTTTTCTTTCCAAAAACCATTCTTAATATGGATGCTCAGGCATATATTTGTCTCGCAAAGGACGCAGTGAACTTACTGACCAACATGATTATGGATCCCAATAATAAATTCACGAAAGAACATATCGCTAAAATTATTCCCAGAACCAATGACATATTAGGAACAATTGGCCAAATGGCTGTTAAAATGGCGAATCTTGAGGGTGAATTAACAGCTCTTAAAACTGCAACCCCTAATGTGTGCACCCCCTCAGTTTCACAAACTCAGAGTGTCTGTGATATCCTCGCCGAAATCAAAGAACAAAGTTACAGAGATAAAAATTTGATTATTCATAATATTCCGGAGAATACATCGTTATCTCAGACAGAATCAATAAATAGCGACATAGTGTCAGTGAAAAAAATAATTTCAGATTTAGATATGTCAACATTAAATCTTGACTTGAAAATCTACAGATTGGGTCAAAGGCGTGCCGATAAACCAAGAGGAATTAAAATCGAGTTTCCGGAAGCTAAATGGCCGAAAATACTATTAAGCAAGAAACACGCATTAAAAAATAATATACGTATTTACCAAGATCAGTCATTTATGCAGCGGAAACAATTGAGTGACCTAAGAAAAGAGTTGGAAAATAGAAAATCTTCTGGTGAAACGGATATCACGATAAAATACATAAATAATAATCCGTCGATAGTCAAATCGAACCCAAAAAACTAAATTCTAAAATAAAAATATTTTATCAAAACGTACGTGGACTAAGAACAAAATTACAGGACCTGAAATCAACCTTACCTACTCTGGATTACGATTCTTACGCTTTCACTGAGACATGGCTGAACAAAAACATTGATACTACGGAATTGGGTTTCTTTGAACACACAGTGTACAGACAAGATAGAAGCAATAGCAATAAAACTAGAGGAGGTGGTGTGTTAATATCCGTAAATAAGAAATTCAACTCAAGAAAACTCAAATGCATCTACACTCATCTGGAACAACTATTTATCATGGTGTCTACCAATAAGGAAAAAATTATTGTTGGCTGCTTATATATACCCCCTTCCTCTGATGCTCAATTATACAAAGACCACTACCTCGAAGCTGAAACAATACGAAGAAAATTTCCAGATGCCACTTTAATATTAACAGGAGACTACAATCTACCTAATGTAACGTGGGACATAGAAAACAATAAAACTTCATGCACGGACAACATCAATCATGGTTCCCATGATATAATCGAGATGTCAAATTTTTTAAGTCTCCGGCAGTTAAACTATGTCTACAATGTTAACGCTCGTCTTCTCGATCTAGTGTTTTCCAATTCTTCTTCTGTAAAAGTATCCGCATCTGCTGAAGATATTCTCCCAATCGACAAGTATCACCCTCCTTTAACGATCGAATGCTACAGTTCAAAAATAGAAAAAAATCCATCTCCATCAACAAAATTAAACTTTTTCAAAGCTGATTTTAAGCAAATCACAAATCTTCTATTGTCTACTGACTGGAACTTTCTTGACTTTGAAGAAAACCTAAATGTAATGGTAGACAAATTTTACTTAATTTTAAATAATGCAATTGAATTGTTTGTACCCGTCACTAAAATCACTGTGCACAACTACCCAAAATGGTTTAGCAACGACCTTATTAAAATAATTAGAGACAAAAAAATTGCTCATAAAGTTTATAAATCGTCACGTGATCCTAAAGATTATGTAAAATTTTGTGAACTAAGAAAGACAACTAAAAATATGTCCAAGTTATGTTACAAAAGGTGTATCGAAAACTGCGAAGAATTGGCAGCAGCTAATCCTCAGAATATTTATAAATTTGCGAACATGCTCAATAATAATGACTCTAGTATTCCGTCAAACATGTATTTAGATAATAAAATGGCCGATACCCCCCAAGAAGTCGTCAATCTGTTTGCTGAATTTTTCAGCAAAGTCTATGATACTGCAAACAACTCTCCATTATTCGATACAACTACAGCTAACAATGACAACAAAATCGATTTTAGCCAATGTATATTCAAAGAAAGCGATATTAGAACTAAATTAAAATCCCTTGATATTAATAAATCGGCCGGTCCCGATAACATTCCTCCAATTTTCTTATCAAAATGCTTATCAGTTTTAACATTACCTCTAACTAAACTTTTTAACTTGTCTCTAAAAATTGGTACCTTTCCACAAAAATGGAAAACCAGTTTTCTATTTCCAATCTTTAAGAAAGGAAATAGATCAGATATCTCTAACTATAGACCTATATGTATCCAATCGTCAATCCCTAAACTATTTGAATCTGCTCTGCTTTCTAAACTCTCGCCTGAGATTAACAAAGTTATTTCACATCGTCAACATGGTTTCATGGCAAAAAGATCTACTTTTACAAACTTGATGATCTATCAGGAATACCTATTTAATACAATGCAAAAGCGTTTTCAAACAGACGTAGTGTATACTGACTTTAGTAAGGCATTCGACAAAGTCTCACATAAAATTCTCATACATAAACTTAGTGCCCTTGGAATAACAGGGAATATTTTGAGATGGTTTGAGAGTTATCATCATATTGAGAGAACATTTCCCGACAAGTGGAAAACAGCCTTGATTACCCCAATATATAAAAATGGCAGTAAAAATGATGTCTCGAACTATCGACCTATATCCAAATTACCAATACTAAGTAAAGTATTGGAAAAAATTGTTTACGATCAATTATATTCAACTATCTCACCCTCACTCTTAAATAATCAACACGGCTTCATCAAAAATCGCTCCACAACTTCAAATCTGGCATTTTTTACAAATTTTCTTCATGCTCAAATGGATATGCGATGCCAGGTAGATGCCATTTATACGGATTATTCTAAAGCATTTGACCGTGTTAATCATTATATTCTTTTACAAAAGTTATTAGGTCTAGGAATTCACGGTGACCTCTATAGATGGATCGCATCATACGTCAATAATCGGCACCAAATCACGGTTGTCAATGGTTTTGCATCTTGCTTAACGGAAATCGTCTCAGGTGTGCCCCAGGGGTCGCATCTTGGACCACTCTTATTTAATATTTATATAAATGACATTTACGTTTGCTTTAAAAATAGTTACTTTGTTTTATACGCGGATGACATGAAAATTTATAAAGCTATACAGTGTTTATCCGATTGTATGGAATTGCAAAGCGATCTTGATAATTTGTGCATATACTGTGAATCAAATTTATTGTCCTTAAACATATCTAAGTGTCACTCGATTACATTTACTAGAAATAAAAACAAAATCATCTATCCATACAACTTGAATAACAAACCTTTACAACCTATGTCTACGTGTAAAGATCTAGGTGTTTACTTAGATAGCAAATTAATTTTTGACAAGCACATTGAACACATTATTTCAAAATCCTACAGAATGCTAGGTTTCTTATTAAGAATATGCAAAGTTTTCAAAAGTGCTAAAACTCTGAAAATGTTGTTTTGTTCATTGGTCAGAAGTCCACTGGAGTATGCTTCCACAATATGGAATCCTCAATATAAGGTATACATAGATTTAGTAGAAAGTATACAGAATAAATTTTCGAAACATTTACTCAAGAAATACAACAATACTACAAATAATATGTTAACTTTACAAAAAAGACGCACATTGTCAGACCTGTTGTTTCTACATAATCTGCTAAATAATAAAATAGATTGTCCCGAATTGCTATCCGTAATTGGTTTAAATGTTCCAACGAGGCGTACCAGGCACACTACACTATTTCATATTGAAGCCAACAATACCAATGCAGCAAACAATTCAGTTATTACTCGCGCAATCACAACATACACCCATTACGAAAAATTACTACATTTAGACATCTTTCATGATTCCTTTCTAACATACAAAACTAACTTATTAAATTTCTTAGCATGACATATTTCAAAAATATTTTCACATCATTTTTCAAAACTCCTATTTATTAACAGTCAATTACAATTCGTGAGCTTATTATAATTCTTGTTTTCAATTCATTTATTATTTATTATTTTTATTTTTATCCACACACTTCCTTCCTTTTATAACAATCTCAGGCGAAATTACATAATGATATTTTATGGACATACGTAATAGGTACTACAACTATGTAATAACTAAAAATATCTAATTGTATCTAATTGTACTGTGTATGTCTTAACAAATAAATAAATAAATAAAAAAATAAATAAAATCTGCATAAAAGAAAAATATGTGTTAAACTCAACTCACACTATTCACACCAGTTCGAAGTCTTTACCGGCGTCCCACAGGGGTCTCATTTAGGACCAGTACTATTTTTATTGTTTATCAATGATATAACTACGGTTTTTGATGGAGTCATGATTCTCTTATTTGCAGATGATCTCAAAATTTATAAAACCATTACAAATATTCATGACTGTTACGTACTACAATTTAATCTTGTGAGGCTACAAGAGTGGTGCACCCACAATGAACTATTTCTCAATATTGATAAATGTCAAACGATAACTTTTTCCCGAATCAAAAATCCCATTACGCATCAATATAGCATCAACAACATTTTCCTAAAAAGAGTTGAGAATATTAAGGATCTTGGTATTATTTTTGACAGGCAACTAACATTTGTTCCTCATATAAACGAAATAACCAACAAGGCCATGAAATGTTTGGGTTTTATATTAAGGACAACGAAAGATTTTAAATTAATAAATTCCTTCAAACTGCTATTCACTGGTTTAGTTAGAAGTAATCTAGAGTATAACTCAACAATCTGGTCTCCATTTTATAAGATTCACCAATTAAAAATTGAAAGAGTGCAACATAAATTTCTGCGATTTATTAATTATAAATTAGGAATTCCAAACGAATATCTTAATTACACTTTCCTCATGAACTTACTAAATTTAACCGATTTATCATTGAGACGCACAGTGTGCGACTTAGTATCTCTTTTCAAAATTTCGAATGGCAGACTGGACGCCATTGATTTGACGAGTCTTATATCGCTCCGTGTACCTACGCGCGACACTCGACAGACCGCTCTATATAATGTTCCCATATCTGCTAACAATTATTTTCAAAACTCACCTATTCAAAGACTTCACATACTCGGTAATAAGTATAGCTCAATTGATGTTTATCATCACCAATCAGTATACAAACTAAAATACAGTATACTAGAATGTTTGTAACAGATTCATAATTTTTTTTCAAACGCATATTTTATTGTTTCATTAACTAAGCTTTGTTTTGTAAAATTCCCAATCGGGCAAAATAAAGATTGATCATTACAAAGATGGTTTACAACAAACTGTAGTGTTTATCTTTATAATAATAATAACAAACTTACTTGTCTTGTGTGTATTACCTACTTACATTATTGTACTCTTGTAACTACACTATATTTATATAAACTTATCGAACTCATTGTCCAAATTCCAATAACACCGTAACTATATACTTGAATTGTATCTACTTAACTACCTACCTATATCTGTTATATTTTTCTCAAGTTTATGTATTAGTTTAACCTATGTTCTGTAAAATATTCAACCGACGTACTTTGTACAATAAACTTTGCTTGCTTATGTTTATAAAATAATAACACCATAACAATAACCCTACACATTGTTATGTAAGTTCATACTCAATTTATTATGCTATGTAATTAAAATATTTTATAATGCTACTGAACAACAAAACCCATAACATGTATATGTAAAAGCCTTCTAAGCGTTAATAAAATGAAATAAATGAAATAAAAAATAAAAAAATAAAATATTAAAAATCTCTTTAAATTATTGGTAATCCGGTTAAAAACAGGATTGCAGGCCCTTTCCTAATAAAATGTTTGTAAATTCCTAATATATTGGAACACGTGTTCATGTACCTGCGCGTTTGCCTTGATAATACATGACATATATAATTCATTCGTTAAGGGTCTGTATTCCGTTTTTAACCGGATTACCAAAAATTTGCAGAGATTTTTAATAAATTATTAATACTCATTTATCTTCGTGGGTCTGGGGCCTCCGAGTCAAAAATTCTTAAATAAACTAGAGACATCAGTTGTCTTTCAAATCGGTAAAACACTTCTAGGGATTTTGTTTTCAGTGCCATTGACACTTGTACCGGACGTACCTCCACCGACTTAAATTAATTTTAATAAATCTGAATTTACGCAGAGGCAGTTCCTTTACAAACTCACCTCTGCGCATATTCGAATTTAGGCAACAAAATTCTCTCTATAAAAATCTGTAATCTTATCTGCACTTGTGTAAAACTATAAATCTTATCTGCTGATTAATAAATAAAACCACGGGGTCAAGCAGTCATCATTATAGACAAAAAACAAAGGCTTGACCCCCCAACACCCTCTTATAAATTAAATACCTATCATCTGTACAAAACATGGAAGATTTGCATGAAATTTTGAAATTGTGCAAACGCAGTTTCCTTTACAAAACTTGCCGTTTGCACAAAATTGAATATTGTGCAAATCTTCCCCTTTTAAATATATGTTTCTCTCTTTAATATGTAAATTTGCACAAATTAAATATTGTGCAAAGCTGCCTTGTAAAAAATATTTTCTCTCTGTAATATGTGCAAACTCACAAAATATAATTGAATAAAAATGACACGGGCAAAGTGGTTTGAAGAACAGTCAGGACCTAGTCAAAATCGTCCCCTTCCAAGTTACGCAACAACGGCGCTCTCTCCTGTGACAAATTCCGGGAACCCAAAAATAATTCTCGGAATTTGTCGCTAACAAAGGGAGAGCTAGGCCCGTTGGTCCTTTAAAAGGCGGACAACTTGTGCAATTCGGCAGAGAGCCAGCAACGATCGGACCATCAACATCTCTCCTGGACTGCCCTGACTGCCTTCTTCAAGCCTCTCCTGCCCTGGACCTTCACTGCAACCTGGCCTTCTTCTTTCTCCCGGCTCCCTGGTGCTCATCAAGAAGAAAACATTTTCACAATAGTCGAAGCGTCCCTAGTCAGGGCGCAGGTTCCCCCCTACCTTCCTTCCCCCTGCCTTATACCTTCCTCCCACATTTTCCCCATTTCTCCCTTTTCCCTATATTTTTCCCCATTTTTCCCCACATTTTCCCCATTTTTCCCTTTCGTAATTTTTCCCCATTTTTACCCCATTTTTCCCCATTTTTGCATTTTCCCCATATTTTTCCCCATTTTTTCCATTTTTTCAACATTCTCCCTACCTTTTCCCGACCTTCCCTTCCAAGGCGTCGAAGCGGCCAGCCGGCCACTCCCGCTATATCGTCTGTGCGGCCGGCGACTACAGTGCCGTCCCGTACAACACTGATTGATGAAACGAAACAAACAGAAATCGCCGTAGGTACAACAATTTATTGTTTTATTGTGAAATTTATATGGCAACATATGAAAATGATCACTTGTTTCACAAAACTTGAATAATTCATCAAATTTAAAGTTAATATTCAATTTATACGAAAGTTCTGTAAAACTTTGTGTCACCGTTTTTACCGGTATAATAGGGTTTACTTTTGCAATTAAGTCTTAGTAAATTCGATTCGCTACAACCATTTTGTGGATATTCGAGATAACATTCTACTTTCCGCCTAGTTTTAGGGTTGTCCAAAAAATAATATTGAATAAATTATTTCTTGTTTTACTAAAATAGTAAAATTATCTATATAAAATGGGTTGCGGTGGTCGTTTTCCCTGTGTGTAGGACGCAAGACTAGCGGTCGGACGGGCTGAGTTCGATAGTCACAATGGGTTGGATAACCACTTACTCGCTTTTCAAATCGAAATCAGTGACTTTAAAATTGTGATGACCGTTACATTAAGGCTGAACAAACATTCCGACAAAGAAAATGTCCCGTTCCAAATGTAACAAAAATTAAACATAGCTTTGAACTTCGATTTTGTGTCAAATGTGACGGTAGGTCAAACAACTTTACTGGCCTGTAGAATATTATTGGGGGGATAGTTCCTCTTGAATATCTCTAATAAGAGAATTCGTCGCTGTGAACCCTTCAGGCCTTGGAAGGACATTACTAGCCACAAACATCATATTACATTATAGCCTCTGAAGGACAGATCTGACCAGGGCGTCCATACATTCTAAAAGTATTATAATCTTTTTTTCTATAATGCGTAGATAGGTGATTTGTTCGTCATTGGAAACATAAATAATTTATCCTTTCAGTTTGTATCAAGTAATTATACCGAATTACATGGATAAAATAAATAAAAAATGTCACAGTGCCTGAATAGAAATCGGCAGGATTTTTTCTGTGACAGTTAAAAGTTAAAATATTATTTTTATTTTTGTATTGTATAGGGTTTTCCAATGAGAGGTGTTATTTTGATATTCAAAGAAAAATGCCATTTTTTAATATAAATGATCGAATGTTTTTTTCATTATAAAGAAGAAGGTATGCCGTTAATAGTGAAAAATAACATCAGTCAAATGACCACCACGACCACGCCTACAGGACCATATCCTTTTCATGAAATTTTCCATAACCAAATCGCAAAGTGGCTGCCTTATGTCCTCGATAGCCTCACGAATTCCATCTTTGAGGTCTTGAATCGACGCTGGGCTGTAGGCCTTCTCTTTCACGTGGCCCCAAATGAAGAATTCGCAAGGTGTTGAATCCCAAGATCTCGGTGGCCAATTGTGATCACCTCTTCGAGAGATAACACGGTCCGGAAACTTTTCCCGTAAAAGATCAATGGTTTCGTTGCTTGTGTGGCACGTAGCGCCGTCTTGTTGAAAGTAAACGTTGTCCAGATCAATACCATCCAATTCCGGCCATAAAAAATCATTTTATGGCCGGAATTAAATACACATAACACCTCTTATTGGAATACCCTATATAAACGACATAAAAAGTGACAGTTTTCTTACCAATTACCCACACAAAAGGAACATGTTATATAAATATTGAATTCTTACAAAATTATGGACGTTCCGAGTTAAAATGTCTCGGTAAGTTTTTTTGTTAACATTTTCATGTTTGATATTATTTTTTTTTTATAACTATCAATGTTTATTTAAAATACAAATGTTGCAAAGATAATTTTATCCGGTTTCCAAAATGGTATTTATTTTAACGACAACTTCAAAAATAAGCAATATATAGCACATTTTAGATACCTCTGGAGAATTCCGAAATTCCGTGAAATTTCACCATGTCATTTTTTATTTTCACAAACTACGAATACAGTTAAAATGAGTGGAAGATTTACGGTGGGTTATTTCAGAGAATTTGAATAACTCATCGAATTTCGTGGTGTTGATTTTCAAGTTCTGTGAAGGTTCTACTCAAGCTCTGTTATTATACAGGGTTTTCCAATAAGAGGTGTTATTTTGAATAGCCCGCTATTTCGGTAGATGTTACTTTTGAAGCTGTCATTTTTTGACATTTGACAAGTAGAAACTCCGCCATTAATAAAAATGGAACGATACACGCTTCAAAAACGCATTGAAATTCACTTGAGTGAATCAAATGCAAATCATCTTGAGTGATGAGGCCCATTTCCACCTCGGTGGCTTCGTCAACAAGCAAAATTGTCGCATCTGGGGCTCGGAAAACCCAAGAGTTATTGTTGAAAAACCTCTCTATCCTCAACGTGTGACTGTTTGGTGCGGTTTATGGTCCGGCGGAGTCATTGACCTTACTTTTTCGAAAATGAGGCTGGAGCAACAGTTACGGTGAATGGATTGCGCTATCGAGAGATGATTAATGATTTTTTATGGCCGGAATTGGATGGTATTGATCTGGACAACGTTTACTTTCAACAAGACGGCGTTACGTGCCACACAAGCAACGAAACCATTGATCTTTTACGATTGAATATCAAAATAACACCTCTTATTGGAAAACCCTGTATCATTATTGGACAGTTGTTTCACAAACTGAAATAATAACAGAACTTTAATATAACCTTCACAGAACTTGAAAATCATCTTTGAAAATTGATGAATTGTTCAAATTCTCTGAAACAACCTACCCGAAATCTTCCACACATTTAAACGGTATCGTATAGTTTGTGAAAATATCCAATTCTGTAAAATGGGTTTGTTTTGAAACCAAGACCATCTCGATTAATAATCGGCTATCCGGGGGAATATATTAGCTGGCAGCTCACAGCCCTGATGTTGTGGTATCTCACGCTGAGACAATAGAACGGAGTCAGTGGTCCGAACCTCGAACCCTCCACGGTCGGCCGGACCTCCTCCGTGACTCACTCACTCACTCACTCACCGTCTGTGTCTGTGACTCCATTTACCTACCACCCATTGCTAAGCTGGACAATATTATAGCTTGCTAGACATACCTAGATACAGCAAAATAAACTACAAGAGGACTCTAAAGAAGACAGAATCAAATTTTACCAACTATTACATAGATGAGTAAGTGCATTGAGAAAAATGAGTACGGCTAATTTATTAAGAATCTAAAAATATGATAATACATGTACATATTCGTAATTTGCTAAAAGTTTATCAGGAAGCCTGTTAATTGATTCGTAATTCCTGCAATCCCATTTTTCAACGGATTACCAATAATTTGAAGAGATTCTTAATAAATTACCAAGAGTCATTTTTCTCCTTGTGCGAAGAACAAAGCGTCAGTATTAAATTTTTGTGTTGTTCGCAAGGCGCTTGTCTGGCGATTGGACCAAATTTAGTTGTTGTTCGCAAGGCGGTTGGACCAAATTTAGTTGTTGTTCGCAAGGCAGTTGATTGGCGATTGGACCAAATTAAGGAGTTATTCGCAAGAGGTTTGATTGAATTTAGTTGTTGTTCGCAAGGCGGTTGATTGGCGATTGGACCAAATTTAGTTGTTGTTTGCAAGACGGTTGATCGGCGATTGGACCAAATTTAGTTGTTGTTCGCAAGCCGGTTGATTGGCGATTGGACCAAATTAAGTAGTTATTCGCAAGACGTTTGATTAAATTTACTTGTTGTTCGCAAGGCGGTTGATCGGCGATTGGACCAAATTTAGTTGTTGTTCGCAAGGCGGTTGATTGGCGATTGGACCAAATTAAGGAGTTATTCGCAAGAGGTTTGATTGAATTTAGTTGTTGTCCGCAAGGCGGTTGATTGGCGATTGGACCAAATTTAGTTGTTCGCAAGACGGTTGATCGGCGATTGGACCAAATTTAGTTGTTGTTCGCAAGACGGTTGATCGGCGATTGGCCCAAATTAAGTTGTTATTCGCAAGAGGTTTGATTGGCAACTGTAACAAATTTAGGAATTGTTCACAATGCGCTTGGTTGGCATTTAGGTATTTTTGGCGGTTGATTCGCAAAGTTTGACGAAAGATTGTTTGCACGATTGATCGGCGACTGAACTAAATTTCGGATCGATTTTATGTGTTGTTCGCAAAGGCGGTTGATTGTCGACATGAGCAAATTTAGGTGTTGTTCAGAAGGCGGTTGTTTGCCTGTTGCGGTCGGTGCCATAATTGCAGGCGGAAATTTAACGCGCCGTAGTTCAAAAACGTTCACAATGTACAGGAAAAATAACCGTTGAGGTTACATGTAATCATAAAGTCATTACAATAAAAAGTAGAATTAAAGTTTTTTTTTTGGCAAACACAGACACTTGCGGTTTTCGTGCCAAGGTCTTCAATTATTGTATAATATAAAATATATCACAATACAAGCGGTTTTGAAAAAGGTTATTTATGAAAAAAACTTTTTCAATTTAAGCACAGTAACGATGATAGCAGACAATACGGGAGCTGCATCGCGTTTCCGCATTTCGCAAATTTCCACCACGCTCCGCCGGCTTCTGGCACAAATAATTCGCGGAATGTTTTGTCTTGTTGTTTATCGTTATAATACCCAGCTATTAGCCATTAGTTCGCTAGTTGTGATAACTGGAGATTATAAAAATTAACGGAAAAAGAATAATAATAACATCTAAGCTTCTATCGGTAAACATTTAACTACCGCAGATCAATGAAAAATCACGGGATATTATAATTGCAAAAGTCGAATACAACAATTTTCTGTTAAAATGTTTAAGTATATTTTTTATGTGAATACCGCACAAGAGTCCCAACTACTCCGAACCATCTAGCATTACTGAGTTTTATTTTATTTATTTATTCTTTCTTTCTTTTTATTTTTTAATATTTCATTCAAATTCGTTTAATTTAACATAATTTCAATAAAGTTCAATTTATTTACATATAATTTGTCACATTAAATTGTAAAAGGGCTTTTTAGTATTTTTTGAGAAATATTTTATAAAACTTAAAAAAAGTTTTTTTTTAATGTGAAACCGCATAAGAGTCAACTGCTCGCAACTGTCAGAGCCAGTGAGACTATGGCGTCCCCATGTGGGGAATGTTGTGAAGTTGAAGGTAGTGGGGAGCGGAAGGAGATAGGCAGAGGAAAGTGGGGAATGACCTGGATATTCAGATTTGTTCACCAAACACGGCTAAAGCGATGGATTCAAAAGAAAGGGATTAATATCCATCCCAATGGTGATTTTAAAAATTGAAACTGATTGTGTCCGGCTGTCCAGAATTGGTCACCAAACATGGCAAAAGCCATTTCAAGCAACATTTCAATTCTGAATGGTGGTCTTAGGACCAGGGTGATACTGAGAGAATGTTTCTACTCTATAATTAAAAAAAGCGAAATTAGTATTATTATAACATTTAAAATAGTAAACTTCCGTTATTTTTCTTCTGAGTAATCATCCGTTAACAGATCTGCATCCTTGCGACAAAATTCAGGTAAAAGTATTTTGCAATAAAAAATCGAGTAAAATATTTTAAAGCCAAATCGCCATTTTTTGCAGCGCGCGGTTTAAGGGTTAGAACCAAAAGGTACTAAGGTAGTGGCGACGAAATTATTTTTTGTTTTTAATGAGTTTTTATTATTCACAATGTACATTTGTTACGTATAAATTTTTTTATAAAAGTAGCGACCGGTTTCGACACGTCCGTGTCATTAACACTACATCGTCATTTGTTACGTATAAAAAAATTTATACGTAACAAATGTACATTGTGAATAATAAAAACTCATTAAAAACAAAAAATGTCTAGAAATTGTTACATAGTGAATGCCAAAGAAATACAAAAAAAAAAAAAAACGAAATTATTTGTTTGTTTTCATTCAAATCTAAATGAAGACAGTTCTAGTTCGTTTCTGTTTCTTCAGTCTTTCACCATGAGTAAGTGTCCCGGAACGTCCCATTGTTCCGCATCAACTATGTAACAAACTAAGAACTCGCTTTATAGGATAGGCAAGAAAACGTAATTATACCCTTAGGAAAATGAGAATATTCCACGTTCTTACAGTCTTTTAAAGTTTTCAGAGTGTATACTACTCCGTGTCGCCTTGGTGAAAGACCACCATTCGGAGTTTAAATATGTAGTGCCAAGGTCTGGTATCTGTGAGAGGATATTGAGTCAGCGCTTTATTAGCAGCAGACACATACCTGGACAGATGACGAACCTCGAGCTGGCACTGTTGGTGGATGCGGTGGACTCTTTCGCTGCAGCAGCTGGTCCAGTTTCTTCACCACCTAGGATTCTTGCTGCAGAGCCTCCATCTTCTATCTTCGTCGAACGTAACAGCGGTGCTGCCAAGGTCTGGTATCTATGTGAGGATATTGTGTCAGCGCTCTATTAGCAGCAGACACATACCTGGACGGATGACGAACCTCGTGGTGGCACTGTTGGTGGACGCGGTGGACTCTCCCGCTGGGAATGCAGCAGCTAGTCCAATTTCTTCACCACCTAGGATTCTTGCTGCAGAGTCTCCATCTTCTATATTCGTCGAACGTCACAGCGGTGCCGCCAAGGTCTGGTATATATGTGAGGATATTGTGTCATCGCTTTATTAGCAGCAGACACATACCTGGACGGATGACGAACCTCGTGCTGGCACTATTGGTGAACGCGGCAGTCTCTCTCGCTGCAGCAGCTGGTCCAGTTTCTTCACCACCTAGGATTCTTGCTGCAGAGCCTCCATCTTCTATCTTCGTCGAACGTCACAGCGGTGCTGCCAAGGTCTGGTATCTATGTGAGGATATTGTGTCAGCGCTTTATTAGCAGCAGACACATACCTGGATGGATGACGAACCTCGTGCTGGCACTGTTGGTGGACGCGAGGGACTCTCCCCCTGCAGCAGCTAGTCCAGTTTCTTCACCACCTAGGATTCTTGCTGCAGAGTCTCCATCTTCTATCTTCGTGTCACCTGTTGCTGTTCTTCATTTTATTGAACTTAACTTCACTTTATTTTTGTAATATTTATATTTTTTATAATATGTGCATCAAGTGTAAAGCGCCCCTGAGGTGATATCTCACAAAAGCGGCGCTATACAAAATGTCCAGTAAATTAATTAATTAAATTGAAATTTTATTACTAAAGAGTATTATTTTATTTATTTGGCGAAATGTCAAGGAAAGGAACTACTGGTAGATTACAGGGAAAGTCTAGCGTTCACGTGTGGACATGTACGGTCGAGCATAACGTCAAAGGGAGCATTTCTGTACGAGTTTATAGATCTGTCCGGCAGACGTTGCATAGACTGTGATGTGCTTACTCGCCCATGCATAATACTAGACTATGGTAAGGACTCACCTCATCTGCAGGGTTGGTAGGCGTGATCTCGACGGTCTCATTGAAGCAGAGACAGGCGCAGTAGTGCCTGTTGGCGTCCACGTCTGTCAGAACGGCCACGAAGAAGCGGGGCTCCTGCCGGCTGCGGGACAACGCCCAGCCCAGCGGCTGACAGAACTACAAGGAAATAAATAGGATTAGACATCATCATCAAGAACAGAGGTACTTCCCAGGGTGCGCGCGAGAAGATGCTTCTATATAACTAAGAGACGCCTTGTCAATTCGATGGGCCCCCGACCCGAATAAGACAAGGAGATTTAAGGAGTCCAGCAACCAGTCCAACTTTTGGAAAGTGGCTCAATAATATGGGGACCCGGTGATGCAACGTACACTTCAATGGTAGGGAAAGTACAAAAGAAGTTTCTACGTTATCTTTATCTTAGAGACTTCGGGTACTATCCCTATTTATACCCATCAGCCTTCCTTTCCGGAATGCTAGGTATCGATAGTCTTGTCAACAGGCGGAAAACTGCGTTGCTGATATAACTTGTATCCTATTCCTATAACTTGTTGAACGGTCATATCAACAATCCAGAAATTTTGAATACAATTTTATTTTACGTCCCTGATAACTTCGCAAGAGCGCGTAGACACAAACCATTCATTATTCCGAGATGTAGGACTAACTTACCATTAGCAATGCCTCTAGGAAGAATGATAAGCCTTCTAAACTCACTAGCCTCTGACATCGACATTTTTCACCTTTAGGAGTATTAATAAATTTAAATCCCTAATTAGGTAATTATGTTTAGGTATTTGTATAATGTATCTTTGTTATTGGAATTTTTTATTCTGTAAATATGCATTTAAAATATAAATAAATAAAAATAAAACTTAATACTATCGGATCGATAGGCTTAACTGACGACGATTTTATATCGATACCCGAGCACGGTTGCGCTAGTTAGCTTGATGATAACCAAGACGATATTGACAACGAAATAAGTAAGAAATCGCCATACGATAGCAACATTGGCATGTATTGGATCGACATTTCTAAACGTCAAACGTCTATGTACGTACGAATAAATTGATAGTGTAGAATTGAAATACACTCACTTTAATATACATTGGTAATCCGCGTGTACTTTTTGAAACTAAACGGGGAGTTAATTGGTCAATGAGATCTTTAGCCATAAGTCGTGATATTCTAAACAATTTTTTGAATTCCGTTCCTCCAAGCTCGAACTGACGTCTTTCAATTCTACGAGCTTCGTTAGTCTGCCTCCGTTCATCAATATATCAGTCATTTTGCATAACGAACTACAATATTAAAAAAATGAATATTGACAGTATTTTTTAACCATGCGAGAACAGAATAATAATGCGCAATCATGCAAAAAAGAATACTAAAAATAATTCTTCTTCCACTAAAGCCCGTCCGAATATGTCCGTCCGAGCATGACGTCACAGAAGCATTTCTGCGCATGTGGACCGATCTGTCCATCAGACATGTATACAAAAATGCTCGTCGCTCAGCCCGTAACTAATGCAAGGCCGGACATGTCTGTACGTGAATACTAGCCTTCTGAAAAATGCCCTCAGAAATCAAAATTTTATATTTTTATATGAGCTGATTATTTTATTCGTTTTAGCTAACGATGAAGTTTATTCCATGCTTTAGGGCCAGATAATCCGAAAGCTGTGGTTGTTGGATATTAAGGTAGTAAAGGAAGCCAGAATAGCAGGACCAGTGAGAGGGTTAGATAGTAGGCTAAGAATATGCTTACCCATTCGATGCCCTCGATGAAAGGAGTATCATCCCAATTTTTCTCTGGAAACCTCTGGACGATCACACCAGAGCTCGTTCCACCAGCTGAAACAAAGAAGTCATTATATCAATCTATCATCAATCGGATATCAACATGTCCTAGGTAAAAAAAAACTCAATACAAAAAATGAGGAAAACAAAAAAAGTTTTACGAACAAAATGAAGTATGTAATTATTAGTCCGGTTGTGTACGATATGTGTACTATGTAGGTAATTTTTTTTATTCTTGTAATACATCCTTTTTTGTAATACATGCTTTTTTGTAATACAACCCTTTTTTGTTCTTTAATCCATCACTGTATTCATGTTTAAATTGTGGTGTAAATATAATAAATTATCACTGTATTTATGTTTAAAATCACAATAAAATCAACCCGTAAAAACGTGTTTTAACGATAAAACATCTAATTTTATTAGCAGATGTGTTTAAAAAAAATAATAATATGTAATTATAAGCAATAATTAGTCGCCTGAAATATCAATACAAATTGAACATATCTGTATATGCTTATTACGTAGCTCAGTGGTTCAGAGCACCTGACTGTACATCAGAAGGCACGGGTTCAATTCCCGTTGGCGGCATTTATTTTTACTCAGGAGATATTTTCAATTTGTATTGATATTTCAGGCGACAAATTATTGCTTATAATTATTTGTTATCCTTTATGATTTGCATAAAAACCTTGTCTTATAAACATTAGTTGATCATTAAAAAAATAATATGTAATTTTTTTGGGTTTAACTGAGGATTGAACTTCCTCCCCATGTGCAACCGGGCTAACTTCTGAGCCAATCGTGATTGGGTAGGCTGACATTTATTTCGTATATTCATTTGTGTAATGTCATATAATCTCAAAGAAAAGCGTATTTGTCCGCGTGGGTATCCGTAATTGCCACCAGTTGATAAAATGCATTGTCATCGACAACAAGTCTATCTGCTGAGTTTCAGCGCTATCGGTTGTCTGGAAGTGGGTTAATTTCCACTTCCAAATTTTTTTTTCATTCATTTACGAAAACTAAATCGAATTTCAAATATTCGATGGATTCAAAAGAAAGGGATTAATATCTATCCTAACGTTGATTTTAAAAATTGAAACTGATTGTTTCTGGCTGTCCAGATCTGGTCACTAAACATGGCCAAAGTCATTTCAAGCAACGTCTCAATTCTGAATGCTGGCCTTACCACCAGGTCGATATTGAGAGAATTTTCCACTCTAGAACGTGCCGCACATATGCTTTATATTATTTTTAATTAATAAATTGTGATATAACAGATATTAATCAAATTAAATAGACTTGAACCCGCGACCTCCGGATTGCTAGTCGAGAGCCTTACCCCTCGACCACGGATAATTTTAATTTTCAGAATGGAACTTACCATCCCGTAATTTTTCACGTGTCTGCGATTGAGTAATATTATAAAGAACACACTGTTAAACTTGCGGAATAACTTTAAAAGCTTTTCGAATATTCAAATTCGATCTCTTTTTCGTAAGTAAGACAAAATGCTGGTTCTCAGAGACGTTTCGCAAGGACATCACTATCGGAAGTTTGTATATATAATTGTGATTATCAAGTTGGTAGCCTCAACTCTAATTGTGCAACCTAAACTAAATAATGCTTTTTTGATGCTTAACCTTTCCCTTACTGTGCTAAAAAAATCCACGCATTCCGGTGCTGTGTAGTCAATATACATCTCAAAATAAGCAATTTAATATCGGAAAAATATGAATATTCATATTTAATCGCTTATGTTTATTATATTTTATCTCAAAAATGATAATAATTGTAATTTAATTGCTGAAAACATGAAAAAACCATCGACAGATGCTAAACAAACGTGCGAGGAGTCCTTATCTAACGACGGCCCGCGACCGACTGGCTGCAGGTGCTGGTTGGATGGGCCATGGGCGCTGGACTCGCACACAGCTATGCGGTCGTAGGTATCGGACTGTGGACGTGTGGATTTCTCATGTTCCCGCATAGCGAACTAAAGCGGGACATCAATAGCGTGTCATTTTCTCGCACACTCTTCGCGTAGTAGTTTCACATCGTTGATTGTATTTGTGTATTTGTTCCCGATTTTTAACAAAACACTCTGATTTTTAATTGAATTTGAAAACTTTGTAAAATATTATGTTTTAATTCAGTGCATAAATGTATAACAGAGGAATAACTAAAATCTGAACTCAGAATTTATTATATTTATAAAGTTATTAGAAGCAATGTGTAGTAAATACACACCACAGATAAGGAAAGGTTAAAAAAAATGTTAAAATAAATTTGACCCCATTACGAATTCATTTGACATTAATCGTATTCCAATACATCCGTTATCTAGTTTTATATTGTTCGTATTTAAATATTTTTCTAGTTTTGTACTGAATCTACCCTTAAATAAATATTAATGACGCCATTCCGACTTTACTTGACATAAATGGAATTCCTATTTTCAGTTTTATCGGCATCGCAACATTAAGCAATTTTCGGTAAATATATTTTTACAATAAAATCGTTTTCCTATATTATATTTCATTATTCTATATTTATAATAGTGTGGGTATAATGTATAGTTTACGTCTATTTTTAAGACCTACGCAGTTATTGAATTACGAACGTCTCTTTGTCTCTGTAATTTATTCTTCCATTTTCCACTATAGTATGAAATTTTATAATTTTTACTACTCATGATTCGTGATTTCTCTCTGTATTAAATTATAATATTATTCACGAAAAATTTGTAAAATGTAGACATTTTTTTTCATTGGTGCCCAAATAATAATAAAAATAGTGAAGATACTCTCGTATACGCCCTGGTGAAAGACGACTGTCCAGAATTGAAACTTTGCTTGAAATGGCTTTGGCCGTGTTTGGTGACCAGATCTGAACAGCCCGGTACTTCGCCACATTCCTCTTTCCCTCCCCCCACTACATTAGGCCTCATAATATAACCAAACTGGGGATGCCATAGTATCACTGGCTCTGACAGTTGCAAGCAGTTGGGACTCTTATGCGGTTTCACATAAAAAAACTTTTTTTTGTTTAAAATTTTTTTCTTAAAAAATACTAAAAGGCTCACATTTTACAATTTAATGTGACAAATTGTATGTAAATAAAATGAACTACAATATTGAAAGTATGTCAAATTAAACGAATTTGATTGAAATATTAAAAAATAAAACAAAATAAATAAATAAAATAAAACTCGGTAATTAAATTAAAATAATTAAGGTAGTTATATGTATAGTACCTATGTAAGTATTTGTCCGTTTATTATATTTACTTCACAATAAACATAAATACAGTGATAATATATTATATTTACATCACAATTTAAACATGAATACAGTGATAATATATTATATTTACACCACAATTTAAACATGAATACAGTGATAATATATTATATTTACACCACAATTTAAACATGAATACAGTGATAATATATTATATTTACACCACAATTTAAACATGAATACAGTGATAATATATTATATTTACACCACAATTTAAACATGAATACAGTGATAAAATATTATATTTATGCCACAATTTAAACATAAATACAATAATGCTAATACATATATTATATTTATACCACAATTTGAACATAAATACAGTGATAATAAATTATATTTACACCACAATTTAAACATGAATACAGTGATAATATATTATATTTATGCCACAATTTAAACATAAATACAATTATGATAATATCTTATATTTATACCCCAATTTGAACATAAATACAGTGACAATATATTATATTTGCACCACAATTTAAAAACTGTTATAACATGTATGATGGTGAAAGGCGGTTACAGTAGAATGCTTTCCTGTGACGTACCTAGGATTTGTAGTTAGGCAGGAAGTTACTAATGCTCCCCTATTTTAAAAAAGGCTATCCACTTGCAACGTTAGTGTAGTGGAATTTCACCGCCTGTTACCCGCACCTGGCGTCGAAAAATAACCCAAAAATAACAACGAAGTATTATTTAACAGTGGTAGATACCATTCCGAATCGAAACGCTTCTTGAAATAAAGGCATTATAAAAATATAATGAAATATGCAACTTATGCTCCTTTTTTAAATTGTAAATTTTGAACTCCTATTTATGAACTCCCGAGTCTCGTTAATATAAGAGTACCAACTCGAAACACAGCCACAAGGAACTATTTTATTCTCACTGTTAACAAACAAACTACAGGGTTTTCCAATAAGATGTGTTATTTTGAATAGCCCGCTATTTCGGTAGATGTTACTTTTGAAGCCGTCATTTTTTGACATTTGACAAGTAGAAACTACACAATTAATAAAAATGGAGCGATACACGCTTCAACAACGCATTGAAATTATTAAAATTCACTTGCGTGAATCAAATGCAAATCATCTTGAGTGATGAGGCCCATTTCCACCTCGGTGGCTTCGTCAACAAGCAAAATTGTCGCATCTGGGGCTCGGAAAACCCAAGAGTTATTGTTGAAAAGCCTCTCTATCCTCAACGTGTGACTGTTTGGTGCGGTTTATGGTCCGGCGGAGTCATTGGACGTTACTTTTTCTAAAATGAGGCTGGAGCAAAAGTTACAATGAATGGATCGCTATCGAGAGATGATTAATGATTTTTTATAGCCGGAATTGGATGGTATTGATCTGGACAACGTTTACTTTCAACAAGACGGCGCTACGTGCCACACAAGCAACGAAACCATTCATCTTTTACGATTGAATATCAAAATAACACCTCTTATTGGAAAACCCTGTATATCTAATCTTACCTTGAATAGTATGTTGTACAATGTATCAAACTCGCCTTCATACACGGAGATAAATGAGTATTGCTAATTTATTAAGAATGTCTTCAAACTATAAATAAAAGGTAATCCGGTTAAAAATGTGGTTGCAGGCTTTTAACGAATGAATTAACAGGTTTCGTGATAATTTTTTTCCTTCATTTTCGAGAATAAAAAAAACAGTGAAAATACCCTTTTGATAATCAATCTAAATAGACAATGGTAAGATATTAGAAGAGGTATTTTTCAACATCAGGACTGTTTGTTCGCGATAATTTCACGGATAGTGAAAATAATATTCAAAATTAGTATTCTAGCATATTAATTAATTAAATCTTAAATGAAACGTGTCTAGAACATATTTGATATTTTGAAAGTTCCGCGATCTCGCCATGACTACAGACAGCATAGATATGGTTTTACAAAGAAAAAAGAAACACATTCCTTTATTAAAATCATACACAATACGTGTAATATGGCTGATATATGATTCATTTCCCAAGGTGACAATTTCTTCTCCAAATACCTATATAAATAATATTATAGAATGTCTTTATTGCAAATTACATTATTTTAGATACGCATTAGCTAACTACATTCATATCACATTTTACAAACATGTAATACAATTATTTATTATACTTTATCATTGAAATGTACTTACCACATCTCAAAATAGATGTGCCTACAATATTATTAATTACTTATAAATAACTACAATAATGTACTTAACATTTCTTCCAACCAAGAGCTAACGCTTCCATGGAAGAGTAGTATTAAAATCAAATAATATGTACCAACGCACTGTAAGTACTAATGTGATTACCATATTTCTTTAATAAAATTTAAAAAATACAGATTATGCTCGAAGCCGCGCTAAGCTCGACATTACAAACAAGCCGGGCTTAAAATCAACGAATATACCGGACCTAAGTAATATGATATGATCTGTAGGTACAAGATGTATTAAGCCTTAGATACATTAAGCTATATTTTGCGCGCATAACTTGGGCGTGGCATATACGTTGGGGTGACACACTACGCTATAATCTTACTCAGGAGAGGGGGTCAGATCAGTTGGGGGACTGCCACGGAATATCGTTTCTTTGTATGGGATCTGTCACTTTGAAAGATGACAGCCGCGTAATTACGGCGCTCCGTAAATTGTTCTGACCCCCCTCTCCTTCCACAGGTAGGAGAGGGGGTCGCATAATTTTCAAACATCGCCTGGCTTGCAGATCATAGCGCATATCGTCGCCACGTCCACACTTATAACACATCATCTTTTTAGGTTGTATGGCGAGAAATATGGAGTTATATAAAACGCTTTGAACTTATATTTTACTTCAAAATATAATATATACGTGACAGAAATTAAAATAAGTGAGCTGGCATCTCAATAAATATTTATGTTTTTTTTCAAGATACGAGACGAAGGCCAAACATCCGACTGGTGGCGGAGCATGGTGTATGGACCACAGAACCAGGGGTGATTATAAATCTACTATTGTGGCACTTTGTTTCTGCGGGCGCGTTTTTCCTTACAAGTTTATATAATTTTGTAAATAATTCAGTAGAATCATAAATAATCCATTCAATCTTTGAATCTGAACACGCTAGAAAATGGATATTACCATATACATCAACGTTGATAGAATAAACCACTAGGGAAAAGGAAACAAGTCCAGGTGCGAAGAGCGCGGAGGGAGAAATTCTGTAATTTGTCAATAGATGAATCGGCTAGTGTACAGGCAACTCGCATTGTGATATCACAATTTAAGCCCCCGTAGTAAGCGTTCAAAGATGGTTTAAAATGGAGATATGTATATACGAATGTTAGAGGGAGCGCGCTAATATTAAAAATACGATAATATTTAAGCGAAAATGGTGAAAATATTTAATTAAACACGACTCGTTTGAAAATTAGTTGCATTTAAAGATACACTGTGAATTTTTTCATGCCTGTATACAAATTAAATGACAGAAAAA